>NC_090825.1:73940000-74070000 GCF_028021215.1 Eschrichtius robustus
ATTAAACATGATCATGTAACTCATCATCAGATCAGATATGTTAATGGAAGGAAGATATAAGTCAATATAAGTTGGTATTCCATCAATAAATTCAGTTACATTGCAGAAAGTTTTTTTACCAAACCTGAGGCAGTTATTAAATATCTGTATCAGTCAAGGTCCAGTCAGGTGACTGACATCATGCCAGTTATTTGAATAGGGAAAATTTAATATGAAGGATTGTTTACTGGTAAAAAGTAGTTAACTACTGAGGGAGGGGAAGAGGGATACTAGGAGGTTCAAAAGTAGCATATCTCAGACAGACAGTTACTGCCTCCAGGTTGAGGAGAGGACAAGAAAGGAGCTAAGAATGATGCAAATTCCTTTATCCCATGGCTGAGCTTCAGACTTATTCAAAGAAAGCAAGGCTCTCACAGGAAGAGGCCACTTGCTAGTGGTGATACACCTTTTCGTAGGATGTGGGCTGGCTCTTATCTGTAGAAGCATAGCTCTGTTGCCCACTCTACTGTGTGGGAGGTCAAAGCTGGAAGGAGCTGCAGGTAGAGGGTAGTCTAGGCTGTAACTGGAGCTCCATGCAGGTAGCAGGGTTCCCATGCTGAATCATAGTAACTGAGGACAAGACCTGGAAGAGAAGTGTCTTATTGCTGTTATTGCCTTGCTGAGCCAATACAGGTTAGAGTGGATAGTTCAGCCTTGTGGCCTAAGAGAAGAGTGGCAAATGTACATGAAACACAATATGAAAATTAAGACTCTATATCTACTATGACGACAAAAACATAAAAATCATTATTATGAATTCGTAGATTTCTTTCAGAATTAATTTTGCTGGCAACTTGTACCTTATAATCAGAAATATACTTCTTATATCCAGAATATTCTGTTTGTGAGTTATTTTTTTGTTTTCACAGTAGAATTTAAAAAATCACTTATCATCTTTACATATTTTAAATTAGTACTAAGAATGGTTTCAGGGTTTCAGTCTTCATCTAAATTACCCCAATTTCCTTTTATCCTTCACCAATCTCTTATTATATATAATTAATTTTCAAACTTCTCACATAGAAATATTCATAGAGAGAATTACTCTAGTTGTGGCCTAAATAAATGAAGACCTGTAAAATAACATTTCTATGAGATTTACTGTTACAAAATGCCACAAGCTATATTGTAAAAGGTAATTCTCTACAACAAAAGATTTTCAGTCTATGAGATGACCCATTTATTTCTAGCATGATTAAAACAACCAAATTTCAGTATAACTGAATAATTTATTTAATAAACACATATTGAGTGGCTATTATCAGCAAAATGCTCTGTGAGAATCTGAGGCAGAAATACATAAGACCTTGGTCTTAAGAACTTTTAAATAATGGGTGAAGAATTTGGATGTAACAGATATTAATCAGTATGAGACACATTTGATGTATTAACACAAATTCTGTACTAAAGATTTTAATTCTGATTTTAATGTCTATTAAAAGTTTTAGATCCTACCTGTCACATTTCTAGGTATTATCTATATTGTAGTTCTGCAATTTGTATTTGTTAAGGGTATTATTCTGAATTAGGCCCCAGTGAATGTCTTTAATTAATTACTTTTTCTTCCACATTTTAAGTTCAAAGATGAAAAAGTGCAGCCTACCTTGGCATCGAAACTATTCACAAAATCATTACCCTGCTTTCACAACAGACTCTTTTTTTTTTTTTTTATTAATTAATTAATTAATTAATTTATGGCTGTGTTGGGTCTTCGTTTCTGTGCGAGGGCTTTCTCTAGTTGTGGCAAGCGGGGGCCACTCTTCATCGCGGTGCGCGGGCCTCTCACTATCGTGGCCTCTCTTGTTGTGGAGCACAGGCTCCAGACGCGCAGGCTCAGTAATTGTGGCTCACGGGCCCAGTTGCTCCGCGGCATGTGGGATCTTCCCAGACCAGGGCTCGAACCCGTGTCCCCTGCATTGGCAGGCAGACTCTCAACCACTGCGCCACCAGGGAAGCCCACAACAGACTCTTTACTGTTCGTATATTAGTGGGTCTTCTGAGTTGATGTTATTACTGAAACATATCTGAACAACTATTCAAACATCAAACACCCAAATATTTTTTGTAATTTTCCTTTTAAATCTGTATCAGACAGAATCACTAGCCTTCTGAGCCAGAGATAAATCAATTTCTACCTCCTACCTACAAGCTAGAGTCAGTCATATCATATAGTCTTATTAAATATTTTCCTCACAAATCCAAGTTAAAACAAGATTCTTACAAGACTTGAGAATTAATCTATTTATCGATACTTTCCAATATTTCTGTCGGTATTAAAATTGACTTCATTCATTTACACTTATTTTTCCTTTGTTACTTAGTAATATTTTAGCACAGTAGATTGTCTGTGATTTAAGAGCCTACTAACTTTTCAATTACAATTAAGAAAGAATAGGGGGCAGTTCAAAATTGCAGCAAAATTGCAGAAAGAGCCTGAACTTATCTCCTCTCATGGACACAAAAAATATACAGCTACATATGAATCGTTTCCCTCTGACAATAACCTGAGAACTACCTGAACACACCTGCTCCACAACAAAGGATAAAAAGGACCACATCAAGATGGGTAGGAGAGACAGGCTTCAGGTTTCCCACATATTTAGTGGCTAAGGATGCACTCCCAGGGAACATAAGCAGGGAGATGCCATTCTTGCACACCCCCTTGGCATCAATACAGCTTAACGATACTCCCCAGGAAGGAGCTTATACATTCCTCAGGAGCCCTGATTTTCTCAACTTCACCCAGGGGACACTTCCAGATCTCCTGGTCTGGAAGCCAGCAGGAATTATAATTGTGGCCTCACAGGACTGTATGTATCTGCATATTTAAAAGCTGCTGCCTGAGATTCTTGCTTCCAATCAGCCTGAAACTAGGTGCCAAATTAGATTCCTCCCCTTGAACACTGACAGGTCTCACACACCTTCAACAACAGGGGCATATCATGAATAAATCAGGCAGTATAGTGAACCACAAAGATTCAAGAGACAATCGAGGGCTAGGGCAGGGTTGAGCAAGGAGGATCATCACCTACACAAGGTCACTCCTTCAACACTGAGAAATGTAGAAGTTTTGCCTTATGCCAAAAAACATAGCCAAGAAAAATGAGGAAACAGAGAAATATGTTCCAAATGAAAGAATAAGACAAAACCTCAGAAAAATAATTTAATGACATGGAGATAGGTAATCTATCTGATAAAGAATTCAAAGTAATGGTCATACTGATGCTCACAGGAGAAGTATGGATGAAAACAGTGAGAACTTCAACAAAGAGTTAGAATATATAAGAAGGATTTAATCAGAGCTGAATATGATAGATAACTGAAACAAAAAAAAAAATACCAGAGGCTATCAATAGTACATTAGGTAATACAGAAGAATGAATCAGCAATCTAGAAGACAGGGTAGTGGAAATCACCCAATCAGAACAGAAAAAAGAAAAGAGAATTTTTTAAAAATGAGGATTGTTTGAGACCTCTGGGACAACATCAAGCATACTAACATTCACATTATAGGGATCCTGGAAGGAAAAGAAAAAGAAAAAGTGACATAAAACTTACTTGATGAAATAGTAGCTAAAAACTTCCATAACTTGGAAAAGGAAACAGACTTCCAGGACCAGGAAGTAGAGAGTACCAAACAAGTTGAACCCAAAGAGGTCCACTCCCAGATACATTATACTTAAAATGTCAAAATATAAAGAGAGAATTTTTAAAGCAACAAGATAAAAACAACTAGTTACATATAAGGAAAACCTTATAAAATTATTAGCAGGTTTTTCAGCAGAAACTTTGCAGGCCAGAAGGAATGGCATGATATATTCAAAGTGCTGAGAGGAAAATACTTACAGCCAAGAATACTCTAGCTGGCAAGTTTATCATTTAGTATTAAGGAGAGAGAAAAAGTTTTACAGACAATAAAAAACTAAAGGAGTGCGTCATCACTAAATTGACTTTACAAGAAATGTTAAAGGGATTGCTTTAAGCAGAAAAGAAAATGCCGTAACTGGAAATAAGAAAATATATGGGAAAAAAAAAAAAATCTCATTAGTAAAAGCCAAATATATAGTAAAGGTAGTAGATCAACCACTTATAAAGATAGTATAAAAGGTTGAAAGACAAAAGTAGTAAAATCAACTATAACTATCATAAGTAGTTAATACACAAAATTAAAAAGTGTACAATATGACAAAACATAAAATATGGGAGGGATAAAATTATCGTGCTTTTAGACTGTGTTTGAACTTAGGTGACAAACAAAATAGATTTTATATATAATATATAAAGCAATCTACTTCATGGTAAACACAAACCAAAAACCTATATAGATATATAAAAAATAAAGAGGAAGGAATCCAATCATAACACAAGGGAAGAGAACAAGAAAAGAAAGGAGCAGAAAAGAACTATAAAAACAACCAGAAAACAATTAACAAAATGGCAGAAGTACACACCTATCAATAATTACTTTAAATGTAAATGTACTAAATGCTCCAAACAAAAGTTACAGAGTAGGTGAATAGATTTTTTAAAAAAGCCTCCTCTACACACTGCCTACAAGAGACTCACTTTAGATGTAAAGACACATCACAGAGGCTGAAAGTGAAAGGGTGAAAAAAGATATTCCATGTAAATGGAAACAAAAAGAAAGCTGGGGATAGCAATACTTATATCAGATAAAATAGGCTTTAAAACAAAGACTGTAACAAAAGACAAAGAAGGGCATTACATAATGATAAAGGGGTCAATCCAATAAGATAAATATTTATAAATATTTTGTAAATATTCATGCATCTAACATAGGAGGACCTAAATATATAAAGCAAATATTAACAGACATAGAGGGAGAAATTGACAGTAATATAATGATAGTAGAGGACTTTAATAACCTACTTTCATCAATGGATAGATGATCCAGAGAAAAAAATTAGTGAGGAAACACAGGGCTTGAATGACACATTAGACCAGATGGACTTGGTATATATAGAACATGCCATTCAAAACCTGCAGAATACACATTCAAGTGCACATGGAACATTCTCCAAGATAGATCACATGATAGGCCATTAAACAAGTCTCAGTAAATTTAAGTAGATCATATCAAGCATCTTTTCTGACCAAAACAATGTGAAACTAGAAATCAATTACAGGAAGAAAACAGTAAAAAACAAAAAAACAAAGGAGGCAAGAATATACAACAGAGAAAAGACAGTCTCTTCAATAAATGGTGTTAGGAAAAGCTGAACAGACACATGCAAAAGAATCAGATTGGACCACTATCTTAAACCATTTACAAAAATAAATTTAAAATGTACTAAAGACTTGAAAGACCTGAAATCATAAAACTTCCCTCCCAAAAAGTCATAGGCATTAAGCTCTTTGACATTGGTCTTAGCAATATTTTTTTGGACTTATCTCCTCAGGCAAGGGCAACAAAAGTAAAAATATGCAAGTAGGATTACATCAAACTAAAAACCTTTTCTACAGCAGAGAATACCATCAACAAAACAAAGTAAACTACTGAATGGGAGAATATATTTGTAAATTATATATCAGATACAGGATTAATATCTGAAGTATAGAAAGAACTTATACAACTTGATATCAAAACAAACAATGGATTAAAAAATGGACAGAGCAAATGAATAGATGTTTTTCCAAAGACAACTTCCAGGTGGCCAACAGGCACATGAAAAGATGTTCAACATCACTAATAATCAGGGAAATGCAAATGAAAACCATAATGAGACCTCACCTCACACCTCTCAGAAAGGTGATTATCAAAAAGTCAAAAAACAACAAGTGTTGGCCAGCGTGTGGATAAAAGTGAGCCTTGTGCATTGTTGGTATGAATATAAATTGGTGCAGCCACTATGGAAAGAGTATGGAGTTTCCTCAAAAAATTAAAAAAAGAATTACCATATGATCTAGCAATTCCACTTCTGGGTATTTATTCCAGAAACACTACCAAAAAATACATGTATCCCTATGTTTATTGCAGCATTGTTTACAATTGTCAAGATATGGAAACGACCTAAATGTCCACTTACAGATTAATGGATAAAGAAGTGTGGTATATAGATACAGTGAAATATTATTCAGCCATGAAAAACGAAATCTTGTCATATGTGACAACATGGATAGACTTAGAGTGCATTATGCTAAATGAGATAAGTCAGATAAAGGCATTTGCCTTGTGATTTCACTTATATGCGTAATCTAAAAACAAAACAAAGAGATTCATAGATATAGAAAACAAACTGGTGGTTGCCAGAGGGGAGGCAGGGAGCAGGTGAAATAGGTAAAGGGGATTAAGAGGTACATACTTCCAGTTATAAAATACAGAAGTCACAATGAAGTAATGTCAGCATAGGGACTATAGTACTAGTATTGTAGTAACTTTGAATGGTGGCAGATGGTAACTAGACTTATCATGGTGACCACTTTGAACTGTATAAAAATATTGAATCCATAAGATGTATACCTGAAACTAATATGTTGTTATATGTCAGTTGTACTTCAATAAAAAATAATCTTCACCCTTTCAAAAAAAAAAATTTTTTTTTAAAGTAGCTATTGTTTTCTAAAAGTTTCAAGGACCTAAAACATTCCTCTGCAATTTTGAAATAACCTGTAATATAAAGGCACTATCTTCAATATTAAAAGAAAAATGTGTATTAATTCACCTTCCACAGTTGCTCTATGTACAAGGATAAATGTAGAAAAACAAAATTAATCACCACCATACGGTTTTATTGTTTTTATATGCATTTTTGTGGTTTATATCATTGGATGGGGACTATGTAGGGGATGCTCTAAGAGACGTCTGGGGATGTACAGATGAAGCAAACAAAGATCTTGATCTTGAGAAGACCATTCTTGGGGGAGATAACCATGAAAATTATCACTGTGAAATGAGCTATGTGTCTGTCTCCAAGAACTGAGCCTGACTATCCTATGCTAATGCTAATCCTATATTTTACTACAGTTTTAGTTGCATATTGCTGATGTGTAATGCTGAACATCTTTATATGTGCTTATTGGCCATCTGCATATCTTTGTGATGTATATTTTCTTTGTGAAGTATATTTGCAAAGTTTTTAAGATAGGGTTGTTGGTCGTTTTCTTTTTTTCAACTGGAAAGTTTACATATTCTGAATACAAGTCTTTTCACATGTGTGTTTCATAAATATATTCTCCTAGTCTCTGCTGTGTCTTTTTATTTTCTGCACAGTGGAATGGAACTTTTTTGGGGGAATACATTAATATGCATTTTTTCTTTTTTGCATTTCTTGGTGCTTAATGCCCATTCTAGTCTTCAAGAGGCACTTGTTCATCTCAGGTAGAATTATTATTTTTGCATCAGGAATGAAAAATAAAGATGGTGTCAGTATGTAGCTTTTTATATATGGAAGAAAATTACATCAGTCTCCAGAAAACAGTAGTTTTGAAAACCTGGATTTATCAAGAGAAAAGCCTAGTTTAGATTTTTTTAACTTCTACTAATTCATCAAAGAATCAATCCTGGACTATTATAAGATATAAACTCTTAAAACCATGAATTAAAATCCTGCCTTCCTTCCATAAAGAGTGTACTTGAGAATGTGAATAATTTGACACAGCGTTCATCCAAGTCCAGAGGAGAGAGGAATCAGAGAGCTCATACCTACAGTCTTGGCAAACTGTGGGAAGAGTTTCAGGGAAAGCATGCCAATAAGCAAGAGCATCCTGATGTCCTATCCAGACTGAAGTCCTGTGGACACCAAAGTAGAGAGGAAAGCAATCATCACTTGGGTTTTTGTCTTTTATCACAATTGGAACTTTGGCAGGGACCATTCCACTGATAGTTCAGTTCCAACCTAGGGTAATTACAGTAGAAACTGTAACAGTAGCATGGGTGTGACTGATTGAAGAGAGTGAAAAAGAACCCAAATTAGCATTCCTAGCATCCTTCTGTTCCTTTAGGTTTTGAAAATGTCTTAGTAATTCTTAGGCAACTTTGGAGTTGGGACGGAGATCAGATGTCAGGAATGCAGCGGAGATTGGACAAGGGTTGTCAAAAGCTACAAGGTGGGCCATCCAGACCTGAGAACAGTTGAATTCATGGATAGAGATTGTTGGGATGGTGTCCAGTCCACATAAGGAGACGGTCAAGCTCTTTAGGAGAACCACCAGTGCAGAGAACACTCTTCCACTAGCTGTAGCAGTATCAGAGGATTACAGGTCTCGCGGGAATGCTACCAGCCTGATGTCACCTCAGATGTCATCAGTATAGGAACTAGCTCAATCACTCACTCTGCAATCTAGACCATCAAAGCACGGAAGATATCCATAAGCATCTGTAGTGTCCTTGCCTCTGACCACTATGTCATCTATAGTCTCGGATATAATTTTAGAGAGAAGTAAAGGGATATGGAGAAAACATGGCAGACTGAGAATTTGTCTTAAAGACTGAGTCAGCAAAGTGTGACTAAACCAGAGGCAGGGAAGTGGTTAGAACTCCTCTCAGCCTAACATTACATAGGAGATGTAGTGGGCACAGGGGAAAGATTAAATTTGTAATCGGCTCTTGATGATTTGCTGGATAATTTCTGAAATCTCCACATTTGCTTGGACACCTATGTAGTCTATGAATTTTTAGCTCTTGA
Organism: Eschrichtius robustus; assembly: GCF_028021215.1. NCBI lineage: Eukaryota > Metazoa > Chordata > Mammalia > Artiodactyla > Eschrichtiidae > Eschrichtius > Eschrichtius robustus. Next base: position 73,948,685 of record NC_090825.1, read on the forward strand.
ATTTTAACTATTAGGAATAAGCCAGACACAAAATGTAAAGAATAGCTTTCTGAGCTTCCTCTCTCCTGATTGCTAGTCTTTCTCTTTTGATGTACTGCCTTCTGCTTCCCACATCCAGCTTTCATGGTAGAAATTTTTAAATCTTAATTCATTCTTTCCTTATCAGGACAAGGGGGATGAGGTGTGAGACTGACTTAATGCAACTCTCCCAGTGCTTTAAAGCACCTCTGACTCCTTAGCTCAGCCAGACCCACCCTCCTCATCAGTGGTGATTTTATCCCTTTTCTCAGTCAAGTTTCCTCTACTGTTGTTCCCTTGTGCACATTTGAATCCAGATTATGAACATGGATCAAGTTCCATCTCCATTCACATAATATGATGGCTTGCCTTCTGTTTAAATATCCCTTAACATTTTTTTTGATAGCAGAATTTTATTTTTTATTCAACTCTGAGAAACATTGGTTCCTTTTTTAAAAAAAAAATTTTATCTGAGTATAGTTGATTCACAATGCTGCGTTAGTTTCAGGTATACAGCAAAGCGAATCAGCTACACACATACACATATCCACTTTTTTTTAAAGATTCTTTTCCCATATAGGCCACCACAGAGCATTAAGTAGAGTTCCCCGTGCTACACAGCAGGCTCTTATTAGTTATGTATCCTATATATAGTAGTGTGCACATGTCAGTCCCAATCTCCCAATCCATCCCCCCCGCAATCCCCCGGTAACCACAAGTTTGTTTTCCACATCCATGACTCTACCTCTGTTTTGTAAATAAGCTCACCTGTACCTTTTTTTTTTTAGATTCCACATATAAGCAACACCATAGGATATTTGTCTGTCTGTGTCTGACCCACTTCACTCAGTATGACAATCTGTAGGTCCAGCCATGTTGCTGCCGAAAAAAAAAATAATCCCTTAATGTTTTTATAACACTTTATAACATTTGTAAAGTTTTCCCAAAGGAGCTATTTGCTGAAATCCCAAAGAGGACCACTAGGGTCCTAACAAGAATCTGGGTCTGGGCTCACTCAAACTAGTCTGTTACTGTTTTCTTTTGGCCTGTTCTCACATCTTTTTGTCAACAACAGGAAATTAGATTGCTGTCCAAACCAATGGAAGACTAACCCTAAGAAATCTAGAGTGAGGTCAGTTGATAAAAACATATGTCAAGAATAAAATAGTGCAGACTAGAAACTACCTCTCTTCACTTCCAACATGGGGAATCCCCTATTATATGTCTGTGTTACTTAATACAGGACACTGTAGTGACCAGGTGTTTCCTCAATGAAGTCTCCATGCTAGAGACATGCATTTCCAAACACCTTGATTGAGTTTCCTGGCAAGCATTCATGCAAGTAGATATGTCGAGATTACCTTCATTGATGTGAAAGACTATGGGGAGACCCACTAATGGTAGGGTATTACCTTCTGATAACCGCACTGTTTACACTTATCATCCAGAAAGACAGAGAACCAGACTGTTCCATTAAGCTGTCAATCAGAACTTATGAAGAACAGGCTGTATGTTACCAGTTGAAATGTAACAAGGCATGAAAATTATAGGATTTTGAGAATGCTAGTCATTCTCTTCCTCTAAAAAGAACATTCAAGAAATTATCTTTTTTCTGAAGTCTTGAGTATTTAGGCTCCCACAGGCTATTCATTTTTGTGCTTTTACAGTCATGTCTCCAGGAAAAGAGATATAGCTTGATCTCTTACATTTCTATAGTACTTTACAGTTTATAGGGCACTTGTATGTACACAAACTGCTTTCTAAATGATATTCTCTGCAAAATATTTCCTCATCGCAGAACCGCAAATTCTAAAAATGTTTCTTAGAAGACTATTAGTTAGCTTTCAGAATAACAAATCAAATTTGCAATTTTTATAATGTTGCAACAACATTTTGAATGTTTTTAGTGCATATTTGTATGACTTTGAAAAGAGTTAGAGTATTTTAAGTAACACTGTTAACTACTAATTTTTGGAGAAAAACAAGTTAATGGAGCAGTAGGTTTTATTTGGTATAATAAGGCATTTCTGTCCTTCATTATTTATAATTTTATTGGGAAATATGTGCTAATGCAAACAATTTTCATATATGAATAAAACATAAGGCAGAGTAGTAATTAATATAAAAGGATTCAACAGCACATAAAGGTGGTTAATATATCTACCTCTTCATATATCAATGATCAATGCCAGTTCTATTTCCTTGGAAGACACTAAAGATCAAAAATCAAGCCTGCTCTTTAGTTTCATTCTCAGTTAACTTGAAGGTTTGCATAAAAAAGGAAATCAGGTTGACTGTGAACAAGGAGAATGAATAGTTCAGATAAAAAAGATCAAGAGGGAAAAGTATACAGGAGGGAAAGTGGAAATGTGTCAGCTTGCTTAGCAGCAAAAAAGGTCTCCTTTAACGACTCCAAGTGGAACAATTTCTCCTACCTTGTCACAGTGGAAGTTTGAGAGGAACATCAGTTACTTATGAAGGAGGCTGTAGGATCTTCAGAAGCTTTGATAGAAAAGGAAGTGATTATCTGGTGTGATAGAGAGGAAAGGAAGAATTAGAGGAGTCTTCAAAGTAATGTCCTGGTAGCACTGCTACTTGAACAGGCATTTTAGTGCGATTCTTTTGGACGTATGGAAATAGGACTTACTGGTTTGTTCAAGAGAGGCGGATGCAGATACTATTCAAAAAGGGACAGAGTTCCCATGGGAAGAACAAGAAATGTAGCAGAACCAGAAAATCATCATAACTGGAACTGGGTTCAGGTCCCCTTGATGGACCTCAGCACAAGACTGTGTGGATTATCATCACAGTAATGCTTTACCTTCCATGATGATGTCTATAGCTGTGATCTCACTCTTTATCTGTCTTCTCTTCCCCACACCCCTTTAATCTAAATGTTTTCTCTAGCTCACAGCTTCATTTTGCTCTTAGTTACAGCTTCTTCATAGACCCATACTTTGTGCATTTGTGGGAAGCCATTCTTCAGCTCTCTTTCACAAACGTCCCAATTAGCCTGCAAGATAAATTCATACAACCTTTGGGCTAAGCAGCTGTGACTTGGAGAAAGAGTGAAGACACATGGTTAGCTTGGCCTGGCTCTCCAGCAAGGGCTGTGGGTGGGGCAGATTTCCTTAGAAGGGCTATAGGCATTGTGTGTATTAAGATGGATAAACCTAGAAAAAGACATACCTGAGAACACTATTGGCTTTCTTAACTTGCCTGTGATATCTGAACTTCTGCTCGTATCTCTTGTGGTATTCTTCTAAGCTTTATATTTCCACATAATACTCTTTTCACTTCAAGGACTATGTCTGTTTGTATCAAGACCTTGAAAATATGAGAAAATACTCTTACGGATGAATGAATGAATGTTTTTCCACAATCTTGTCTAATAGATTAATTGATAATAGTGCTTACTGTACCACATTCTACTGCAAAGCTGTCTTTATATGGCTGCTGCTTCGTAACACTCTGAATTATTATTGTGTGTTTCTTTTCTTGGGTATTCTGTTGTCATTTGAAGCTAATTTTAAAAACTTTGTTTCTGGTTAGGTTGCTTGTATTCCAATTCTTTGTTTTCGGTGATTAGTTTTGGTCATGTGAATGCTGTCAAACTGATGCTGATTAAGATATTGATATAGTCAAAATAGAGTTAAAGTCTAAATCATATCCAATTATTGCAGACAGGTGGAGTGGAGGCCCTTTGCTACCCAAGATGGACTTTTAAAAAAAAAAAATTGGTGAGAAAATTGTTTGACTGCATTTTAGTGTTGCATATGGACAACTTTTTTGAATGACCTGCATAACTGAGTTATTCTCTGCTTAATGAGTCACAGTACAAGAGCTATGCAAGCATAGTGTTTATACTCACTGTTAGTACCATATTACCAGCTAAATTGTTGGAGTATCTTTTTTTGGCAGATGACCTAATCATCATTTAATTGTGCCATACTAAGCTACAAAATTGCTCATGATCTCTTGCATGCCTTTCACATAAGAAATGAAGAATTAGCAGAGTACACATTTGTAGTATATGCTAAGAATTTTTAATAAGGTAGAGTGGAAACAATTTCTGGGAGGATACAATTTATTATAGATTGGGATTTAGACAAATAAATACAAGTGTGGCAAGGGAACTAGACTTTGGTATTTAAAGGCTGTTACTCTGAAGTGGAGCTTTGTGCCTACCAGCTTACCTTTTTCTTTGTAAGATACTCTGAGTTCTGCCTTATAGTTAAAATGCTGCCATGAGAAAATCAATTCAAGTTTTTCTAGTCAAGTACATTTATTAACCAAGTAATTATTGATTGGGAATAAAATTTGGGGAAATTTTCAAAGATTATGTCCTTTAGAATATACTTGCACATTCAAAACATACTATAAATCACATGGCTTGTGAAACTCTTAGTAACATGAACTAGAAAAAAAAAAAGAACTTGAATCATGGTTGTAATGCATTAGCCAAATTAAAACTAAAGAAATCTCTGACTTGACCATTAAAAAGTTTATGTTTCATGCCATTTTTGCATCTAGCTTCAAAGTTCTTGGAACTTGATAGGAAAGTCAATATGCTTTTTCTTCTTCCAAAGCATGTTGCCACATATCTTTCTGTTTCCTGTGATGAGTCAAGGAAGGAGTTGGGAATAAGCTCAAAATTATTCATTCTTTATGCTACAGTATACTAAGCCAGAGATTCTTCGTGCAATAGGCACATTATATGCCATTTAAAAACTGATGTATCCCATGTTTTATTCCAGGAAATTATTAAACACAGATTCAGCCGTGAAGCTAATATTAGGGGTGAATAATAGCAAGAGAAATACCATTCCATTCCCTGGACTATTGCTCCAAACACTAAATCAATCTCAATAAAATGTCCTAAAGACATTTCACGTGTCCTAAGAGGCATGAATAACCTATTAGCTTATTCGAGATGAGAGTAAGTCTGTCACACGTTAAATCTACCTCTAATGTTTGAGCTGAATTTTTAAACAAAACAAAACAAAAAATCTGACATTAGAGTAAATATTGTAAAGGAACGATTGAATAATTCAGGTAAGGGAGATTTCTTCCTAAATTTTAGATTTTGGAGAACAGACCTCTTTTCATAGGGTTCCAATTGACAAATGTCTGTTCAAAACTCACTCTATTCAAGGCAAAAAGAAGGTGTTATATAGAAGAAAGTAACTAAAACAATGTAGCTGGAATCTAAATACATGAAAATAATTTATGGGACAATAAACAACCTTTCTAATCTGGCAACTATAAAATTCAATGAGAAGGAACACATGCTGAATTTTTAGCCTCTTGGTTGTCATATATAGACAGCCATGTCACATACAGGATTGAAATCACTCAATGTAGAGTTTCAGTGTTCATATAGCAATGACAAAAAGGAAAGCAATTATTTCAATTACAGAAGTTCATGTTACCAAAATTTGGATGTATATTTTGTGTTCAGTAAACTAGCATCATAAATATACATATCAAGTTGGTTGGAGGTACTGTTGATCAAACATAAGGGAATAGTGTGTAATAAGGAATTTATGTGATTCTTTTTTTTTTTTTTTTATGTCTTAACTTTTCTCTGAGCCTTAGTTTCCTCACTGAGTTGTTGTGAAACCTCCATGGAGCTGAACCCAGTGCCTGACGTGAAAATATTCTCAGCAAAGGTTAACTATTATTACAAGTAGTCTCTTCCTCTCATATAAGTTTATTGACATCCTTTTATATTTTCATATGAATGTTTCAATGTCCTCTAAGGTATAAATATTAAGTTTTTTATAGTTTTTTCTTAAGAATTGATAGCAGTGATGAAAGATAAGAATGCATATGTAGGCACAGCAAAAATGGAAAGTTCAGAAACTAGGAAAATTTATTAATATATTTACTTTTCCCTTTATTCTTGTTTTTGAAACAGGATGAATGGTCAGCCTCTTAGTTGTCATATATAAATAGCCATGTTGCACATACAGAATTGAAATCACTCAATGTAGGGTTTCACCATTCATACAGCAATGAGAAAAAGGAAAGCAATTTGAAATTATTTCAATTATAGAAGCACATGTTGCCAAAATTTGATGTATATTTTGTGTTCAGCAAACTAGTATAAATATATCAAGTTGGTTGGTGGTCCTGGAGGTGTCTCTATTAACTGCCTTAACCATTTTATCTTTTTTTTTTTTTTTTTTTTTTTTTTGGTTTATCTTACCCCAGAGTTGTGGTAAAGATCAACCATTGAAAAGATATTTTATTGTTACTTACCAGTCCCTTTGGTGCCTGTGACGGTCAGGTATAATTTTAAACTAGATATGATTTTTTTTTCTAAAAGCAATTCATATTCTATTTGTTGGAATTATGCTGTATATCAGATATGATGAAATACTTTATTTCTTTGGAAAGAAGGACAAATTATAAATGCAAAGTTTATGTAGTATTTATTTTATAAAATCATTTTGACCTGGAAGTATTTGCAAACTAAGATTTCTCCACACTATTAATTTTATTATTTTTATGTACAAAGCTAAACTGGGAAAAAAGTGAAAAATAATTCTCACTAACAAGGAATGGAATTATTATTGATACATCAAAATAAGCCAAATGTTAGAGTAGTTAGCCGAAGTTAATAAAAGGATAATAATTTTATTAAAACACACTTTCTATGTATAAAAACTCTCAAATATTCATTTTAGTAAGCAAAATAAAAAGCATTACCGTTATTGAATTTCCATATAATATATATTTATAAATAATTTGTGTGTTTTTAAATAAAGCTATAATTTTATGTATGTAAAACACAATTATTACTTTGAACAACTTATTACATTTTAAAATACAGAGAAGGATTTAAACTATTATTTCTCTGAAAGAAACTTCACATTGCATTTATTGATCCAAATGTAATTGGTTTGAAGTCAATAATTTTCTATAACAAAACAAGAATTAAAATTTTTCTTCCGTAAACTGCATTTTAGAATTTATTGCAGATATAAAAAAATCTTTAATTTTCTACAAAGAATTTGTTTCTCTAGTATAGTTTAAAATTATCTTATTAATAAACAAAAGTACTTGATAAAATTAAATTCAATTATTTAGGTTGCAAGAGTCTTAGAAAATCCATTTTTGAGGCGTTTCTCACAAGAACAACAACAATTTAGCTGGTAATTTCCTATTACATTCAAATTGTTAAAACAGCTGTTTTTCTATTTTTCTTTTTAAATAAATCCTCCTAGATGATCAGCATTTCTTTGTATAGTTTAAGTGTATATTTTCATAATATACTTAATTTATCATACTTATGATCAATTTAGGTTTGTCTGTTTAAGACATAAAATAGAAAATATCAAATAACTTGGAACTACCTATTAGAAAGTAAATTAAAATGAAATAAATGTAATAATTTTGATGGCCTTGTTATACTTTCAAAATAGGATTAAAATCTAATATTCTGTACATGAAAAATCTAATTTAAGGTCCTAACCCATGGATTAAACTCTTACTAGAAGATTCCTTTGATTTCAGGAAGAAAGGATTATTATTTCTGAAGAAATGAATTTTAATTTTTCCTCTGGAAAATTCTAAATATGCAGATGACCAGCTAATCTAATTAAAAAGAGATAATCTGACCTCAGTTTACCTGGGTTATTTGACTTCTCATGTGAATTCTCCAGGCTTGTTTTTTTCCTATCACCTAAGCCACAAAAATATTATGAGAATTAGTAAAAACAAATCAGTAATTTGAGAGCATAGATTTTTCAGGATAATCCTCTCTATGGTGCTATATTTGGCAGACGTTGTTGCCCAATAAAAATATTTTCACTTATGCTACATATTTTTTTTAATTGTGTTTCACATTCTAGATTTGTGATTTGTGTGTGTGTGAAATACTGCTCTCTTAGTAGCATAGTTATCATTGTTTATAACATTGATTCTTAGTTGTAATGTAGATTCTTTTGATAAGCCTCCAATCTCATCTGGACTATCAGACTTCAAAAAATCAGCCTGGAGATTTGGATGTTGATTCTGGACATTAAAGAATTGTCCAGATTTTGCCAGTTCCAAGGGGAATTTCTTTTTCTTAGAGGTGAGTGAATAGTCTATATACTAGGAGAGAGAGTATAAACATTTGAGGAGAGATAAGCATTTGAGTAATATACAGCAGTGAGGCATATGATTACAGCTATGATGGGCAAAGTGGAATGTCAGTTTGATTCCCTTTCTAATTTTCTCTCTTCCTCCTTTACATATAAAAAGAAAAAATATAAACTAATATTCCTAGAGTAATACTGTAATTTATTTTATATCATTTATCTTTTATGTTAACTGGTATATTTGCCAAATCGGATTGCAGAAATATAAACCAAAACCACTTTGCAGAATATGTATTTTATTAGAATATTCAGGATTGCAAAAGATATTAAATATCTTGTGCATGGAGAGAGAAATGGAGAGGTGGCTTGAAGCTAAGGAAGGTCCCCTCCCAATCATCCCAGTGTACAATCAAAGAAAAGGAATGGCCCTTGACTACTTTCCCCTCTCCTTTTCAAGAAAATCGCTCTTTAGTTCATTTCTTTTCCCCGTGGTCAGGTTGGCTGCATCTCCAAACACTTGTAAGTACTGTATGTTCTGACATATCCTGAAGTCATACATTAGCACCTTTTCATTCAGCAAAGAGTGAGAACAGATATCTTTTGGCAGCTGACAGCAGGGAGCAGGCAGAAAGAAGGGGAAGGAAACTGGAGGACGGGATCACTGGGGTGGCCTAGTGGCTAGCAGGACTAACGCACCAGCTGTGAATAACCCTTTTTTGCCTCCTATCTACCCAACAGATGTCTCTCTGTCATTGCCGTGTCCTCAAGCTATCCTGGTAAATCATTTGCTCATTGCAACTGAGGCACAAATGTGGCAATTGAACCTCTTCACAGCTCAAAATTGTTGATGTGTACACGGAGGAGGGCCCTGTGGTTGTACTGTACCCTGGCAGAAGCTGGGAGGAGCTTAGGGGGAGGCACCAGAGAAAGAGAATGAGGAAAAGGACGCAGGAGCCAGAGAGTGTAGTGAAATGTCAAGGTTACCTTGTTTTGCCTGGAGAATTAAAAGGAAGGGCACATCAATGTCTGCCTCTATTTAGTCTTTTGACTCTCTTAAACTGAAGCAGCCCCTTGCTGCCCTGCTAGACATACGTATCACTTTGAAAGATTAAAAAATGAAGAATGCAGTGATCTGTATTGTATATATGCTTTATTCTGTGGAAAGAATGTTAATAAATATACCGTGAGCCTGCAAAGTTTGCCAATATAAATAATGTGGCATTTCAAAGTCTGTCAGTAAATGTAATTGAATTTTTCAATGTAAAAATACAGTTCAGTTATAAATTGTAGTCATGCTTGACATTAGTTGGGCATTAGAAGATATTAATTAGATACTGCTCACTTCTCTCTGGTTTCTTCATATTAAATGAAATTATCAGGAAAGAGAAATTTGCAAGCATGCAATTTAGAGATTTTTATTCTCAAAACAAGTTGCCTGGTAATTTTTAGTGGAAGAATAAATGCTTTTTTTTCAAAAACCTTGTCAGTGAGCTGTCTAAAACGTGCCCTTCCCAATATGAACACAATATGGAAAAGCTAATCCATTTTAATACTTTGTAATGATAATAAGCTACAGTGAACAAGTAGCCTAGGGAAAAGATAGTAGTAGTCACCTTTAAACAGAAAGAGAATAGCAAGTAATTGTACATTTTTACACTAGGCTGATGACAACATTTCCTGTGACTTTGAACTTACTTTGGCTGTCACCAGCCTGGCAAATATTCTGCATATCAATCAGACAGTTGTATTTCTTGCATGACATTTGCAGCATAATGTAGAGATTTACTTATGTGATCCTTGTATGTAAGCACACCATTTATATGTAAATTATTGTGTTCCTTCATGCTACAGATGCTGCATGTAGAACTGTTACGACCTTTTAGATCTCAATACCACATACAATTTTCATTTATTGCTGTTATTCTTGCTTAAATCTGTCTTCCTCCTTCTTTGGCATGGTTCACCCCTGAGTGTGGTTTATGGGGTTGTGCAGTGGTATCTGTGTGTTTTCCAGGAGTTAATTCTATTTCTGGAAACTCAGTCCATTAGAAAAATCTAATTTTTCTTGAGGATTTGTCATGTTGATTTCTTGTTTCGTGTTTCATAAAATATTGTAGTTAATTACCACAAAAAGAAGTATATCCAGCTATTGACTTAATTTGAGTAATTTTAATGTATCCTGGGCATGTTTGTGTATTTTTTTTAGTTCCTGTTACCTTGATTTTGGGAGAAATATTATTTGGGGGAAGCAGATTTTTTAAGTTTTCAATTTAAAATTTCTAAGTATCTAGGACCTATTCTCATTAGCTTCCTTCCAAAGAGCTTATTCTTTAAATATTTTAAATTACTTTTTCTGAAATAAATCAAGTGTCTCCACACTGCATAATGTATGTTACTCATAAATATTTTTATTGATACCATTTTCTAGCTGGATTCCTCTCCAAGGTAAGCTGTTTTTAAATTTAATTTTAGTTTATATTGGGGTATAGTTGATTTAACATGTTGTGTTAGTTTATTGTACAGCAAAGTTGTTCAGTTATACATATACATATATCCATTCATTTCCAGATTCTTTCCCCATATAGGTTATTACAGAATATTGAGTAGAGTTCCCTGCGCTATACAGTAGGTCCTTTTTGATTATCTGTTTTATATATACTACTGTATGTATGTTAATCCCAACCTCCTAATTTATCCCTCCCCACTACCTCTCCGCTTTGGTAACCATAAGTTTGTTTTCGAAGTCTGTGAGTCTGTTTCTGTTTTGTAAGTAAGTTCATTTGTATCATCTTTTTAGATTCCACATACAAGTGATAACATATGATATTTGTCTTTCTCAGTCTGACTTACTTCACTCAGTATGACAATCTTGAGGTCCATCTGTGTTGCTGCAAATGGCATTATTTCATTCTTTTTATGGCGGAGTGATATTCCATTGTATATATACACACCACATCTTCCTTATCCATTCTTCTATCAATGGACATTTAGGTTGCTTTCATGTTTTGGCTATTATAAATAGTGCTGCAGTGAACATTGGAGTGCATGTATCTTTTCGAATTATGGTCTTCTCTGGATATATGCCAAGGAGTGGGATTGCAGGATAATATGGTAGCTCTATTTTTATATTTTTAAGGAACCTCCACACTGTTCTCCATAGTGGTTGTACCAATTTGCATTCCCACCAACAGTGCAAGAGGGTTCCCTTTTCTCCACACCCTCTCCAGCATTTACTGTTTGTAGACTTTTTGATGATGGCCATTCTGTCTGGTGTGAGGTGATACCTCATTGTAGTTTTGATTTGCATTTCTCTAATAATTAGCTATGTTGAACATCTTTTCACATGATTTTTGGCCATCTGTATGTCTTCTTTGGAGAAATGTCTATTTAGATCTTCTGCCCATTTTTTGATTGGGTTGTTTGTCTTTTTGATATTGAGCTATATGTGCTGTTTGTATATTTTGGAGATTCATCCCTTGTCAGATGCATTGTTTGCAAATATTTTCTGCCATTCTGTGGGTTTTCATTTCGTTTAGTTTATAGTTTCTATTGCTGTGCAAAAGCTTTTGAGTTTAATTAGGTCCCATTTGTTTATTTTTGTTTTTATTTCCATTACTCTAGGAGGTGGGTCAAAAACGATCTTGCTGTGATTTATGTCAGAGTGTTCTGCCTATGTTTTCCTCTAAGAGTTTTATAGTATCTGGTATTACAGTTATGTCTTTAATCCATTTTGAGTTTATTTTTGTGTATGGTGTTAGAGAATGTTCTAATTTCATTCTTTTACCTGTAGCTGTCCAGTTTTCCCAGCACCACTTATTGAAGAGACTGTTTTCTCCATCACATATTCTTGCCTCCTTTGTCGTAGATTAATTAACCATAGGTGCGTGGGTTTGTCTCTGGGCTTTCTATCCTGTTTCATTGATCTATATTTCTGTTTTTATGCCAGTACCATACTGTTTTGATTACTGTAGCTTTGTAGTGTAGTCTGAAGTCAGGGAGCCTGATTCTTCCAGCTCTGTTTTTCTTTCTCAGGATTGCTTTGGCTATTCGGGGTCTTTTGTGTTTCCATACAAATTTTAAAATTTTTAGTTCTTATTCTGTGAAAAATGCCATTGGTAATTTGATAGGGATTGCATTGAATCTGTAGATTGCTTTGGGTAGTGTAGTCATTTTCACAATATTGATTCTTCCAGTCCAAGAACGTGATATATCTTTCCACTTGTTTGTGTCATCTTCGATTTCTTTCATCAACATTTTATATTTTTCGGAGTATAGGTCTTTTGTCTCCTTAGGTAGGTTTATTCCTAGGTATTTTATTCTTTTTGATGTGATGGTAAATGGGATTGTTTCCTTAATCTCTCTTTCTGATCTTTCGTTGTTTGTGTATAGAAATGCAACAGATTTCTGTGTATTAATTCTGTATCCTTCAACTTTATCAAATTCAATGATGAGCTCTAGTATTCTGGTGGCAGCTTTAGGATTTTCTATGTATAGTATCATGTCATCTGCAAAGAGTGACAGTTTTACTTCTTCTTTTCCAATTTGGATTTTTAAAATTTCTTTTTCATCTCTGATGGCCATGGCTAGGACTTCCAAAATTATGTTGAATAATAGTGGTGAGACTGGACATCCTTGTCTTGTTCCTGATCTTAGAGGAAATGCTTTCAGCAGTTCAGCATTGAGTATGATGTTAGCTGTGGGTTTGTCACATATGGCCTTTATTATGTTGAGGAAAGTTCCCTATATGCCTACTTCCTGGAGAGTTTTTATCATGAATGGATGTTGAATTTTGTCAAAAGCTTTTTCTGCATCTATTGAGATGATCTTATGGTTTTTGGTCTTCAATTTGTTGATGTGGTGTATCACACTGATTGGCTTGCAGATATTGAAAAACCCTTGCATCCCTGGGATAAATCCTACTTGATCGTGGTGTATGATCCTTTTATTGTATCGTTGAATTCAGTTTGCTGATATTTTCTTGAGGATTTTTGCATCTATGTTCATCAGTGATATTGGTATCAAGGTTATGGTGGCCTCATAGAATGAGTTTGGGAGTGTTCCTTCCTCTGCAATTTTTTTGGAAGAGTTTGAGAAGGATAGGTGTTAGCTCTTTTCTAAATGTTTGATAGAATTTGCCTGTGAAGCCATCTGGTTCTGGACTTTATTTGTTGAGAGTTTTTTAATCACAGTTTCAATTTCAGCATTGGTGATTGATCTGTTCATATTTTCTATTTCTTAATGGTTCAGTCTTGGGAGATTATACCTTTCTAAGTATTTGTCCATTTCTTCTAGGTTGTCCACTTTATTGGCATATAGTTGCTTGTAGTAGTCTCTTATGATCCTTTGTATTTCTGTGGTGCCCATTGTAAATTCCCCTTTTTGATTTTTAATTTTATTGATTTCAGCCCTCTCCCCTTTTTTTTTTCTCGATGAGTCTGGCTAAATTTTGTTTATCTTTTCAAAGAACCAGCTTTTAGTTTCATTGTTACTTTCTATTGTTTTCTTCATCTCTAGTTTATTTCTGCTCTGATCTTTACGATTTCTTTCCTTCTACTAACTTCGGGTTTTGTTTGTTCTTCTTTCTCTAGTTGCTTTAGGTCTAAGTTTACGTGGTTTATTTGAGATTTTTTTTGTTTCCTGAGGTAAGATTGTACTGCTATAAACTTCCCTCTTAGAACTGCTTTTGTTGTGTGCCATAGGTTTCGGATAGTTCGTCGTGTTTTCATTTTCGTTTGTCTCTAGGTATTTTTTGATATCATCTTTGGTTTCTTCAGTCATCCATTGGTTGTTTAGTAGCATATTTTTTAACCTCCACATGTTTGTATTTTTTACAGTTTTTTTTCTCGTCATTGATTTCTAATCTCATAGTGTTGTGGTCAGAAAATATGATTAATATGATTTCAGTTTTCTTAAATTTACCAAGGTTTGCTTTGTGGCCCAGCATGTGATCTATCCAGGAGAATGTTCCATGTACATTTGAGAAGAATGTGTATTCTGCTGCTTTTGGGTGGAATGTGCTATAAATATCAATTAAGTCCATCTGGTCTAATATGTCCTTTAAGGCCTGTGTTTCGTTTTTGATATTCTGTCTGGATGATCTGTCCATTGATGTAAGTGGGGTGTTAAAGTCCCCCACTCTTATTGGGTTATTGTCGATTTCCCCTTTTATGGCTGTTAGCATATGCCATCTATATTGAGGTGCTTATATGTTGGGTGCATATATATTTACAATTGTTATACCTTCTTCTTGGATTGATCCCTTGATCATTATGTAGTATCTTTCTTTGTCTCTTGTAACAACAGTCTTTATTTGAAAGTCTATTTTGCCTGATATGAGTATTGCTACTCCAGCTTTCTTTTGATTTCCATTTGCATGGAATAGCTTTTTCCATCCCCTCCCTTTCAGTCTGTATGTGTCCCAAGATCTGAAGTGGATCTGTTGTAGACAGCATATATACAGGTCTTGTTTTTGTATCCATTCAGCCAGTCTATGTGTTTTGGTTGGAGCATTTAATCTGTTTATGTTTAGGTAATTATCAATATGTATTTTTTTAATAGATCTTTATTGGAGTATAATTGCTTCACAATACTGTGTTAGTTTCTGTTGTACACAAAAGTGAATCAGCCATATGCATACATTTGTCCCCATATCCCCTCTCTCTTGAGCCTCCCTCCCATCCTCCCTATCCTACCCCTCTAGGTTATCGCAAAGCATGGAGCTGATCTCCCTGTGCTATGCTGCTGCTTCCCACTACCTATTTTACATTCGGTATTGTATATATGTTGATGCTAGTGTCACTTCGCCCCAGCTTCCCCCCTCCCACCCTGTGTCCCCAAGTCCATTCTCTATGTCTACATCTTTATTCCTGCCCTACAACTAGGTTTCATGATTACCTATTTTTATTTTTTTTTAGATGTCATATATATGCGTTAGCATACTGTATTTGTTTTTCTCTTTCTGACTTACTTCACTCTGTGTGACAGACTCTAGGTCCATCCACCTCACTACAAATAACTCAATTTTGTTTCTTTTTATGGCTGAGTAATATTCCATTGTATATATGTGCCACATTTTATTTATCCATTCATCTGTCGATGGACATTTAGGTTGGTTACATGTCCTGGCTATTGTAAATAGTGCTGCAGTGTACCATGATATGTATGTTCTTATTGCCATTTTGTTAATTGTTTAGGATTTGTTTTTGTAGGTCTTTTTTCTTTATTTCTTCTTTTGTTCTTTATCAGGCAGATTGCCTGTCTCCACTTCACTTAGCTGTTCTTCTGGGGTTTTATCTTGTTCCTTCATCTGGAACATATTTCTCTGCTGTCTCATTTTGTCTAAATTTTTCTGTTTGTGGTCTCTTTTCTGCAGGCTGTAGGGTCGTAGTTTCTCTTGTTTCTGGTGTCTGCCCCCTGGTGGCTGAGGTTGGTCTAGAGACTTGTGCAGGCTTCCTATGGGGAGGGACTAGTGCTTGCCAGTCCACTAGTGGGTGGAGCTGGGTCTTTCCCCTCTGTTGGGCAGGGCTGTGTTAAGGGGTGTGTTAAGAGACAGCTGTGGGCTCAGGATGACTTTTGGCAGCCTGTCAGCTGATGGCGGGGGATGGGGGACTGTGTTCCAATCCTGTTGGTTGTTTGGCCTGAGGTGTCCCAGCACTGGAGCCTGCAGGCTATTGGGTGGTGCCAAAATAGTGACCTCCAGGAGAGCTCATGCCAAGGAATATTCCCTGGGGTCTCCACCTCCAGTGTCCTTATCCCCACAGTGAATCACAGCCACCCCCTCTGGCTCCCCAGGAGACCCTCCAAGACCTGCAGGTAGGTCTGGCCCAGGCTCCTATGGAGTCACTCTTTTGCCCTGGGTCCCAGTGCACATGAAAACTTGTGTGTGTTCTCAAAGAGTGGAGTCTCTGTTTCCCCTGGTCCTTGCAGCTCCTGCATTCAAGCCTCACTGGCCTTCAAAGCCAAATACTCTGGGGCCTCCTCCTCCTGATGCCAGACCCCCAGCCTGTGGAGCATGATGTGGGGGCTCAGAACTCACTCCTGTGGGAGAACCTCTACAATGTAACTATTTTCCTGTTTGTGGGCTGCCTGACTGGTAGGTATGAGATTTGATGATATCAGGAAAGTGCCCCTCCTACCATCTCATTGTGGCTTCCTCTTTGTCTTTGGAGGTAGACTGTCTTTTTTGGTAGGTTCCAGTCTTTTGTGCCGATGGTTCTTCAGCAGTTAGCTGTGATTTTGGTATTTTTGTGAGAGGTGAGTCCTTCTACTCTACCATCTTGTCTCTTCCCTCCCAAGGGTAAGTATTTTGATTAGGGTTCATCTTTGGGGCTGGTGGTCATTTACTTGGTTTTAATTAAAATTCTTTAGATTCACTCTGCTTTCTATGAATAAGCTCCCAATAAGTGTTAGCCCTTTTTATAGCTAAATAAAACACATCTTTGAATATAAATGCCTTTGATTCTAAAATAACTAAGACTTTTAGATTCTGCTGAAATATGTTCAGTTGTAACACACTAACACTTTTGTCTGCTTTCTGATATTTGTGAATGGATTAATTAATAATTAGCCTCCATGAATATCCAGAGAAAGCAGTCTGGCTCCAGGGACTGGAAAGAAAGAAAAAAAAATTTTTTATTAAAAATACTGAAAAAAGAAAAGGAGTAAATAATAACCTTTCCTATTTAAACAAAATAGTCCTTTACTTTTGTAATGCTCAACCCAGTATTCTAATTCCATGGCTAAGAAAACTAGGCCTCAGTAAAAGGAGGTGCTAAGTTGTGGCAGTGATGGCTAGCTGATTCCCACCAATTGATTGATGCTTAGTCACTAAACCAGAAACTTTCCCAGATTTTGCTTCTGGACTTAGTCATGTGACTAGTTTTGGCCAAAGTAACATAAACTGAATTGATGTACATCACTTCTGGGCTGACATGATGGTACTCTGAGGTCTCCTCATTTCTGCCAGATAGATAAAACTGAAGTGACTATCCAGTCACAAAAGTATGGCCACAGTATGGAAGTGGCTTCAGTTTCTGAGTTACCTCTTTGAAAGGAGAGCTCTGGAAACATCAGACTAAAATGAAAATATGTATAAATATATAATGGTTTAAAAATTGCAATTTGAGCATTGTTTGTTTTAGCCAATAGCCCTCCCTATTATAGCTGTACACTAATATTTACTACCTCCTGTGTACATTTTATCTTCACAATACCCTTATAAAATAGATATTATGATCTCTAATTCACAGTAGAGGCATGTGAAGCTTACTATGTTTGATCATTGACTTGTCTAATACAACAGAATCAGAATTTTTTGAAGTGTATTTGATTTACAATGTTGCATTAGTTTCAGGTGTACAGCAAAGTGATTCAGTTATACACACATAGATATCTATTCTTTTTCAGATTCTTTTCCTTTATACATTATTATAAAATATTGAGTAGAGTTCCCTGTGCTATACAGTAGGTCCTTGTTGGTTATCTATTTTATATATAGGAGTGTGTATATGTTAATCCCCAAATACTAATGTATCTCTCTCTACCTTTGGTAACCATGCATTTGTTTTCTGTGTCTGTGGGTCTATTTCTGTTTTCTATATAACTAACTTCATTTTATCATTTTTTTTTTAGATTCCACATACAAGTGATATCACTGATATTTGTCTTTCTCTGTCTGACTTACTTCACTCAGTATGACAATCTCTAAGTCCATCCATGTTGCTAGAAATGGCATTATTTCATTCTTTTTATGGCTGAACAATATTCCATTGTATATATGTACCACATCTCCTTTATCCATTCGTCTGTCAATGGACATTTAGGTGGCTTCTATGTCTTGGCTATTGTAAATAGTGCTGCAATGAACATTGGGTGCATGTATCTTTTCAAATTATATCTTTTGTTTTTTCCAGATATATGTCTGGGAGTGGGATGGTAGGATCATATGGTAGCTCCATTTTTAGTTTCTTAAGGGAACCCTCCTACACAGTTGGTGGTAATGTAAATTGGTGCTGCCACCATGGAAAACAGTATGGAGATTCCTTTTCTCCACACCCTCTCCAGCATTTATTATTTGTAGACTTTTTGATGATGGCCATTCTAATTGGTATGAGGTGGTACCGCATTGTAGTTTTGATTTGCAGTTCTCTATTAATTAGCTATGTAGAGCATCTTTTCATGTGCCTTTTGGCCATCTGTGTGTCTTCTTTGGAGAAATGTCTATTTACGTCTTCTGCCCATTTTTTGATTGGGTTGTTTCTTTTTGTGATTTTTGAGCTACATGAGCTGTTGGTATATTTTGGAGATTAATCCCTCGTCAGATGCATCGTTTGCAAATATTTTCTGCCATTCTGTGGGTTGTCTTTTCATTTTGGTTTATGGTTTCCTTTGCTGTGTAAAAGCTTTTGAGTTTAATTAGGTCCCATTTGTTTATTTTTGTTTTTATTTCCATTACTCTAGGAGGTGGATCCAAAAAGATCTTGCTGTGATTTATGTCAAAGAGTGTTCTGCTTATGTTTTCCTCTAAGAGTTTTATAGTGTCCGGTCCTACATTTAGGTCTTTAATCCATTTTGAGTTTATTTTTGTGTATGATGTTAAGGAGTGTTCTACTTTCATTCTTTTTACATGTAGATGTCCAGTTTTCCCAGCACCACTTATTGAAGAGACTGTCTTTTTCTCATTATATATTCTTGCCTCCTTTGTTGTAGATTAACTGACCATAGGGGTATGGGCTTATTTCTGGGCTTTCTATCTTGTTTCATTGATCTATATTTCTGTTTTTGTGCCAGTACCATGAAGTTTTGATGACTTTTGTAGAATAATCTGAAGTCAGGGAGTCTGATTCCTCAAACTTCGTTTTTCTTTCTAAAGATTGTTTTGGCTATTCAGGGTCTTTTGTGTTTTCATACAAATTTAAAAAATTTTTGTTGTAGTTAACAGAATCCTAATTTGAGCTTTCTAAATTCATGCTCTTGCTGGTTTACATCCAGCAACCCCAGCATTGTGGGTCACTTCATGAGAGCCCTTACTCTGGATTTGCCTCACAGAGATTGCAGGGTAATTTGTGAGGCTCAACCCCTAGAAATCTGATTGTGGCAGAGAAGAGGGGGAGAGGCTCCCAACAACCATCACTCAGATCTTTACTGACCAAGTTCCTATTTGCAGAGCCCAAGGAATAATCCCAACCAGCACATTTTCTCATCTGCAGAACCAAGTTGGAGAGGCAGTCTGACCAGGGAGCTCAGCAGGGCTCAGGTCTGCCTACTTTAGGTTTTCAAACAAGGAGTTCTGCCAGGGCCTGTGGGCAGAACAGGCTCCAGGGCTGGTGAAAGAGCTGAGTCATAGCTCCACCTTTTGTGAATCTTGGCTCCTCCCCCATCACCAGAAAATTTGGGAGTTGCCTGAGGTGGGCAGAAGCCATCTAGAGTCATAGCTTCACACACAGCAGAACATGACCCCAGCCCCATCTGACAGAAGGCTGGCAAGAACACCTGGAAGCTGTATAGCTGAATAACTACAAAGCTAAGAGGCAGGCACACAGCTGATTGCCCCCAGAGTAAAGTCCATGGCTCTGTTGGGGCAGGAATTAGGGGCATGGGTCAGCTTGAGGCCTTGGAGCTCTATCTCTTACTGTGTTCGGGCAGGGATACTAATTTGTAGCCACACTTATTGCTGAATAGAACCTTTAGCCCTCCTGACTAGGGAACCTTACCAGAGCACATGAGAAGCTGCATATCCCATCCAACAGCCCTGCATACAGTGGTCTTGAACAAAGATCACAGCCCGTGGCTTTTCCTGTCTGCAGAGTAAAACCAGTGGCCTCACCTGACCAGGATATTCAATGTATACTCTTGCTTGATTCAGGTCCCCAAACAATGATCCACGTAGACCCTCTACTGCTGCCCTGCCAGGCCAGGGAAGCTAATTCATAGCTTCACTTACTGCTACATATCACACCCAGTCTTGAAAGTCTAGCAAGCCTTACCAGAGAAGCCAGGCAACTGTGAACCCTATCCTACAGACTCCTCAGTTGAGCAGAGAACCAAGCCAGTGACACAGTCTCCCCACCCACCTTCCAGCTGACCTCAGAGCTCAAACAGTTGCCTTGTCCCAATATAGACCCTAATAGCTGGCCCAGCCTTCTCAAGGATGTTACCAACAGACACATCCAGAAATCCAAACTGAGCTAACTAGTGAAGAACTGTCTCTACAAAGTGAATCTACAAAATCTGGAAAGGGAGACCACTTATTCATATGTGCAGATACCAACATAAGGAATTAGGATCATGAAAAATCAGGTAAATATGATACAACCAAAGGAAACTAATAAAGGTCTAATAACTAATTCTAAAGAAATGTATATCTATAAGCTGTAAGAGAAAATTTCAGAATAATCCTCTTAAAGAAATTTAGTGAACTACAAGAACATATAGACAAACAAAATTAAGAAAAGAATGCATGAACAAAATTAAAAATGCAAGAAAGAAAGAGAAATCATTAAAAAAAAAAACCCTTAGAATTCTAGAGCTGAAAATACAATAATTGAGTGGAAGAATTCAATAGGGAGCTTCAAAAGCAGATTCTTTGAAAGCAAAAGAATCAGTGATCTGGAAGATAGGACATTTGAAATTATCCAGTCAGTGGGGCAAAGAAAGAAAAAGACTGAAGAAAGATTATGGGACCTATAGTACACACAATAAAACAATATTCATTCACATTATGAGAATTCCATAAGGAAAGAGAAAGGGACAGAAATTATATTTAAAGCAATAATGGCTTAAAACTTCCCAAATCCAGGGAGAGAAATAGACATCTAAATCCAAGAGGCCCAAAAGACCACAAATAGGGCTACACCAAAGTGTCAAAAGTAAAAGACAAAGAATATTAAAAGCAGTAAGAGAAAAGAGAGAAGGTACATACAAGTGAACCCCCTAAGAGTATCAGAGGATTTCTCAACAGAAACTTTTCAGGCCAGAAGAGAATGCAATGACATATTCAAAATATTGAAGGAAAATATCTGTGAACCAAGAGTATTAGATATACTGTAAATAGATATACTGTAACATCAATAACCTGAAATGTTAGGGTGAAGAGAAATAAAAGTATAAGGCTTTGGAATTCTATTGAAGGTTAAGTTGTTACTAGTTTAAAGTAGGGTGTTATAATTTTAAGATAGTTTATGTAAGCCTCATGATAACCACAAGGGAAAAATCTGGAGTAATTACACAAAAGAACATGCTAAATATCAAAGCATCCTGATACCACAAGACATCAAAGCACAAGAAAAGACAGCAGGATAAGAAACAAGGAAAAATGGGTCTACAACACACCAGAAAATAAGGCAATAGTAAGTCCTTACTTATCAATAATTACTTTAAATGTAAATGAATTAAATTATCCAATGATATGCTGTCTACAAGAGACTCACTTTAGCTTTAAAGGCACACATAGACTGAAGGGATGGAAAAATATATTTCAAGCAAATGATAACCAAAAAAAATCAGGGATAGCTACACTTATATCAGACAAAAGAGACTTTAAACTAAAAATGATAAAAAGACAAAGAATTGTATTACACAATGATAAAGGGGTCAATCCATCAAGAACATGTACCTATTGTAAATATTTATGCACCCATTCTGGAAGTACCTAAATTCATAAAGCAAAACCTAAGAGAAATAAACAGCAATAGAATAATTGTTGGGGACTTTGATACTTTACTCCGAAAAATGGATAGATTATCCAGACAGAGACTGAACAAGGAAACAGCAAAGTTAAACAATATAGACCAAACAGACCTAATAGAGATATATAAAAAATATTCTATCCAACAACAAAATACACATTCTTTTCAAGTGCACATGGAACATTTTCTAGGATAAACCATATGTTGGACACAAACGAATCTTAGCAAATTCAAGAAGATTTAAATCACACCAAGTATACTCTCTGACCACACTGGTCTGAAACTAGAAATCAATAACGAGAAAAGCTGGAAAATTCCCAAATAGTCATCCCTTGGGATTGGTTCCAGGAGCCTCTGTGGATACCAAAATCTGAGGATGCTCAAATTCTTTATATAAAATAGCATAGTACCATGCTGGCCCTCTGTATCTGCAGATGCAAAACCCACAAATACAGAGGCTGACTGTACATGGAAATTAAACAACACTCTGCTGAAAAACCAATGGCTCAAAGAAGAAATTAAAGGGGAAATTTTAAAAAGTATCTTGAAACAAACATGCCAAAATTTATAAAATGCAGCAAAAGCAGTTTCAAGAGAAAAGTTCCTAGTGACAGACACCATATTAAGAAACAAGAAAATCTCAAAGAAACAACCTAATTCTATGCCTTCAGAAAAAAAAAAAAGAAAAAAAAAAAAAGAATGAACTGAGCACGAAGGTAGCAGGAGGGAAATAATGGAGTTTAAAGCAGAAATAAATAAAATAGAGAACAGGAAAATGATAGAAAAGATCAACCAAAAGAGTTAGTTCTTTGAAAAGATAAAGTTGACAACTCTTTAGCTAGAGTAATGAAGGAAAAAAGAGAAAGGACCCAAATCAACAAAATTATAAATGGAAAAGGAGACATTACAACTGATACCACAGAAATACAAAGACACATAAGAGACTACTATGAACAACTGTATATCAACAAACTTGGTAACTTAGAGCAAATGAAAAATTCTTAGAAACACAAAATTCCTAGACTGAATCAGGAAGAAATAAAAAGTCTGAATACACCAATTCTATAAGAAAATTGAATCAGTAATCAAAAACTTCCCAATGATAAACA
Source organism: Eschrichtius robustus (assembly GCF_028021215.1). Taxonomy (NCBI): domain Eukaryota; kingdom Metazoa; phylum Chordata; class Mammalia; order Artiodactyla; family Eschrichtiidae; genus Eschrichtius; species Eschrichtius robustus. Next base: position 73,971,587 of record NC_090825.1, read on the forward strand.
GCTCAGAACTGATTGCTTAAGTGGTAAATTTTACCAAGTATTTAAAGAATTAATACCAATCCGCAAAATCTTCCAGAAAGACTGAAGAGGAAGGAACATTTACAAACTCATTTTATGAAGCCAGCATCACCCTGATACCAAAGACAAAGGAACCCAAAATGAAAACACAAAAAACCTACCAGAAAACTATAGCCCAATATCCCTGATAAATATAGACGCAAAAATTTTCAATAAAATATTAGCAAACCAAATTCAGCACATTAAAAGGGTCATTCACCATGATAGGATTTAATATCTGGGACGTAAGGATGGTTCAGCATATACAAATCAGTTTATGTGATACATCACATTAGCAGAATAAAAGAAAAAAAATCATATGATCATCTCAACAAAGGCAGAAAAAGCATTTGACAAAATTCAACATCCATTCATGATAAAAAAAAAAAAAACAACTTGTGTATATAAATAATAAAAACTCTTAACAAATTGTGTATATAAGGAACGTACTCCAAGATAATAAAGGGCATGTATAAGCCCACAAGTAATATATTCAATTGTAAAAGGTTGAAAGCTTTTCTTCTAAGATCAGAAACAAGACAAGCATGCACACTCTCAGAATTCCTGTTCAACATAGTCCTGGAAGTCCTCGCCACAGCAACCAGGCAGGAAAAAGAAATAAAAGGCATCAGAATTTGAAAGGGAGAAGTTAGATTGTCTCTATTTGCAGATGACATAGTTTAATATATAGAAAACCTAAAGACTCCACTACAAAACAGGTCTAATGAATTCAGTAAAGTTGCAGGATACAAAATTAATATAAAAATAGCACCATTTCTATACACTAACAACAAATTATCTGAAACATAAAGAATATGATTGCACTTACAGTAACATAAAAAAAAAACCCCCAAAACTTAGGAATAAACTTAACCAAGAGATGAAAGATCTCTAAAAATGACATTAATGAAATAAATTGAAAAAGACACAAATAAATGAAAGGTATCCCATGTGCATGGATTTGAATGTTTATATTGTTACAATGTCCATACTACCAAAAGTCATCTAAAAATTCCATGCAATCCCTATCAATATTTCCCTGGCATTTATTACGTTAATAAAAAGAAAAACACTCCTAAAATTTATGTGGAAGCACAAAAGTCCCCAAACTGCCAAAGCCATCCTGGGAAAAAAGAACAAAGCAGGAGGCATTAAACGTCCCAAATTTGAGCTATACTATAAAGCAATAGTAATCAAAACAGCATGGAAATGGCATAAAAAAGACAAATAGGTCAATGGGACAGAACTGAGAGCTCAGAAATAAACCCAAGCATATATAGTCAATTAATCTTTGACAAGGGGGACAAGAATATACAATGGTGAAAAGACAGTCTCTTTAGTAAATGGTGCTGGGAAAATTGGATATTTACATGTAAAAGAATGAAACTAGACTCCTATTGCTACACTTATATGTATGGCATTTAAAGCACAAGCAATAAAATTTAAAAAAAAAAAGTGAAACGACATCAAACTGAAAAGGTTCTGCATAGCAAAAGAAGCAAAGTAAAAAGACAACTTACAGAATGAAAAAAATATTTGCAAACCATATATCCAATAAGGGCTTAATATCCAAAATACACAAAGAACTCATACAGCTCTACAGCAGAAAAAAAATATCAGTTGAGAAATGGATGAAAGACCTGAATAAAGAAGTTATATGAAAGGCCAACAGGTATATAAAAAGATGCTCAACATCACAAGTCATTTAGGGAAATGCAAATCAAAACCACAATGAGATACCACTTCACACCTGTTAGGATTCTACCTACAACATCTGAACTATGTACTTAGTTCTTCCCTAGAGAAAATGAGTAGTAGCAATGTGTGTTGATTCTAAGCCAATGGAGTTAAGAAGTGAGTGTGCCTTCTCTCTTTTATCTCTTTCTATAACAAATTGGTTAGAGTTATTAGAAATAATACCTCCAAAAGGTGAAACAAAATAGAATCAATATGAGGAACTCAGGAAATGGAGAATAAGTATGGAAATGTGGTGTGAAAAATTATATATTTTTCTGTTAATTTCTACTGATTTATGTTAAGCCGTAGGCACTAGGATTTATTTATTACAGCAGTTAGCATTCTGTTATTATTTTTTTTTTTTTTAGAAATTTCATGTAACGTCTGAAACATTTATATTAACATATTTCCATACAAATAACCTAAAGAAAGTTTAGTATTAATTGTTTTTTTTTTTTTTGGCTCTTTGTTTTTTTATACTGCGGGTTCTTATTAGTCATCAATTTTACACACATCAGTGTATACATGTCAAACCCCCTCGCCCAATTCAGCACACCACCATCCCCACCCCACCGTGGTTTTCCCCCCTTGGTGTCCATACGTTTGTTCTCTACATCTGTGTCTCAACTTCTGCCCTGCAAACTGGTTCATCTGTACCATTTTTCTAGGTTCCACATACATGCGTTAATATACGATATTTGTTTTTCTCTTGCTGACTTACTTCACTCTGTATGACAGTCTCTAGATCCATCCACATCTCAACAAATGACTCAGTTTCGTTCCTTTTTATGGCTGAGTAATATTCCATTGTATATATGTACCACATCTTCTCTATCCATTCATCTGTCGATGGGCATTTAGGTTGCTTCCATGACCTGGCTATTGTAAATAGAGCTGCAATGAACATTGGGGTGCATGTGTCTTTTTGAATTATGGTTTTCTCTGGGTATATGCCCAGTAGTGGGATTGCTGGATCATATGGTAATTCTATTTTTAGTTTTTTAAGGAACCTCCATACTGTTCTCCATAGTGGCTATATCAATTTACATTCCCACCAACAGTGCAAGAGGGTTCCCTTTTCTCCACAACTTCTCTAGCATTTGTTGTTTGTAGATTTCCTGATGATGCCCATTCTAACTGGTATGAGGTGATACCTCATTGTAGTTTGGATTTGCATTTCTCTAATAATTAGTGATGTTGAGCAGCTTTTCCTGTGTTTCTTGGCGATCTGTATGTCTTCTTTGGAGAAATGTCTATGTAGGTCTTCTGCGCATTTTTGGATTGGGTTGTTTGTTTCTTTAATATTGAGTTGCATGAGCTGTTTATATATTTTGGAGATTAATCCCTTGTCCGTTGATTCGTTTGCAAACATTTTCTCCCATTCTGAGGGTTGTCCTTTTGTCTTCATTATGGTTTCCTTTGCGGTACCAAAGTTTTGAAGTTTCATTAGGTCCCATTTGTTTATTTTTCTTTTTATTTCCATTACTCTAGGAGGTGGATCAAAAAAGATCTTGCTGTGATTTATGTTAAAGAATGTTCTTCCTATGTTTTCCTCTAAGAGTTTTATAGTGTCCGGTCTTACATTTAGGTCTCAAATCCATTTTGAGCTTATTTTTGTGTATGGTGTTAGGGAGTGTTCTAGTTTCATTCTTTTACATGAAGCTGTCCAGTTTTCCCAGCACCACTTATTGAAAAGACTGTCTCTTCTCCATTGTGTATCTTTGCCTCCTTTGTCATAGATTAGTTGACCATAGGTGCATGGGTTTATCTCTGGGCTTTCTATCTTCTTCCATTGGTCTATGTTTCTGTTTTTGTGCCAGTACCATATTGTCTTGATTACTGTAGCTTTGTAGTATAGTCTGAAGTCAGGGAGTCTGATTCCTCCAGCTCTGTTTTTTTCCCTCAAGACTTCTTTGGCTATTCGGGGTCTTTTGTGTCTCCATACAAACTTTAAGATGATTTGTTCTAGTTCCGTAAAAAATGCCATTGGTAATTTGATAGGGATTGCACTGAATCTGTAGATTGCTTTGGGTAATATAGTCCTTTTCACAATATTGATTCTTCCAGTCCAAGAACATGGTATATCTCTCCATCTGTTTGTATCATCTTTAATTTCTTTCATCAGTGTCTTATAGTTTTCTGCATACAGGTCTTTTGTCTCCTTAGGCAGGTTTATTCCTAGGTATTTTATTCTTTTTGTTGCAATGGTAAATGGGAGTGTTTCCTTAATTTCACTTTCAGATTTTTCATCATTAGTGTATAGGAATGCAAGAGATTTCTGTGCATTAATTTTGTATCCTGCAACTTTAACAAATTCATTGCTTAGTAGTTTTATGGTGGCATTTTTAGGATTCTCTATGTATAGTATCATGTCATCTGCAAACAGTGACAGTTTTACTTCTTCTTTTCTGATTTGGATTCCTTTTATTTCTTTTTCTTCTCTGATTGCCGTGGCTAGGACTTCCAAAACTATGTTGAATAATAGTGGTGAGAGTGGACATCCTTGTCTCATTCCTGATCTTAGAGGAAATGCTTTCAGTTTTTCACCATTGAGAATGATGTTTGCTGTGGGTTTGTTGTATATGGCCTTTATTATGTTGAGGTAGGTTCCCTCTATGTCCTCCTTCTGGAGAGTTTTTATTGTGAATGGGTGTTGAATTTTGTCAAAAGCTTTTTCTGCATCTGTTGAGATGATCATATGGTTTTTATTCTTCGATTTGTTAAGATGGTGTATCACATTGATTGATTTGCATATATTGAAGAATCCTTGCATCCCTGGGATAAATCCCACTTGATCGTGGTGTATGATCCTTTTAATGTGTTGTTGGATTCTGTTTGCTGGCATTTTGTTGAGGATTTTTGCATCTATATTCATCAGTGATATTAGTCTGTAATTTTCTTTTTCTATAATATCTTTGTCTGGTTTTGGTATAAGGGTGGTGGTGGCCTCATAGAATGAGTTTGGGAGTGTTCTTTTCTCTGCAGTTTTTTGGAAGAGTTTGAGAAGGATGGGTGTCAGCTCTTCTCTAAATGTTTGATAGAATTCACCTGTGAAGCCATCTGGTCCTGGACTTTTGTTTGTTGGAAGATTTTTAATCACAGTTTCAATTTCATCGCTTGTGATTGGTCTGTTCATAATTTCTGTTTCTTCCTGGGTCAGTCTTGGAAGGTTATACCTTTCTAAGAATTTGTCCATTTCCTCCAGGTTGTCCATTTTATTGGCATAGAGTTGCTTGTAGTAGTCTCTTAGGATGCTTTGTATTTCTGCAGTGTCTGTTGTAACTTCTCATTTTTCATTTCTAATTTTATTGATTTGAGTCCTCTCCCTCTTTTTCTTGATGAGTCTGGCTAATGGCTTATCAATTTTGTTTATCTTCTCAAAGAACCAGGTTTTAGTTTTATTGATCTTTGCTATTGTTTTCCTTGTTTGTATTTCATTTATTTCTGCTCTGATCTTTATGATTTCTTTCCTTCTGCTAACTTTGGGTTTTGTTTGTTCTTCTTTCTCTAGTTCCTTTAGGTGTAAGGTTAGATTGCTTACTTGAGATTTTTCTTGTTTCTTGAGGTAGGCTTGTATAGCTATAAACTTTCCTCTTAGAACTGCTTTTGCTGCATCCCATAGGTTTTGGATCGTCGTGTTTTCATTTGTCTCTAGGTATTTTTTGATTTCCTCTTTGATTTCTTCAGTGATCTCTTGGTTATTTAGTAAAGTATTGTTTAGCCTCCATGTGTTTGTGTTTTTTACGTTTTTTTCCCTGTAATTCATTTCTAATCTCATAGTGTTGTGGTCAGAAAAGATGCTTGATATGATTTCAATTTTCTTAAATTTACTGAGGCTTGATTTGTGACCCAAGGTGTGATCTATCCTGGAGAATGTTCCGTGCGCACTTGAGAAGAAAGTGTAATCTGCTGTTTTTGGACGGAATGTCCTATAAATTAAATCTATCTGGTCTATTGTGTCATTTAAAGCTTCTGTTTCCTTATTTATTTTCATTTTGGATGATCTGTCCATTGGTGTAAGTGAGGGGTTAAAGTCCCCCACTATTATTGTGTTACTGTCGATTTCCTCTTTTAGAGCTGTTAACAGTTGCCTTATGTATTGAGGTGCTCCTATGTTGGGTGCATATATATTTATAATTGTTATATCTTCTTCTTGGATTGATCCCTTGATCATTTTGTAGTGTTCTTCCTTGTTTCTTGTAACATTCTTTATTTTAAAGTCTATTTTACCTGATATGAGTATAGCTACTCCAGCTTTCTTTTGATTTCCATTTGCATGGAATATCTTTTTCCGTCCCCTCACTTTCAGTCTGAATGTGTCCCTAGGTCTGAAGTGGGTCTCTTGTAGACAGCTTATAGATGGGTCTTGTTTTTGTATCCATTCAGCAAGACTGTGTCTTTTGGTTGGAGCATTTAATCCATTCATGTTTAAGGTAATTATCAATATGAATGTTCCTCTGACCATTTTCTTAATTGTTTTGGGTTTGTTTTTGTAGGTCCTTTTCTTCTCTTGTGTTTCCCACTTAGAGAAGTTCCTTTAGCATTTGTTGTACAGCTGGTTTGGTGGTGCTGAATTCTCTTAGCTTTTGCTTGTCTGTAAAGCTTTTGATTTCTCCATCGAATCTGAATGAGATCCTTGCCAGGTAGAGTAGTCTTGGTTGTAGGTTCTTCCCTTTCATCACTCTAAGTATATCATTCCACTCCCTTCTGGCTTGTAGAGTTTCTTCTGAGAAATCAGCTGTTAACCCTATGGGGGTTCCCTTGTATGTTATTTTCCATTTTTCCCTTGCTGCTTTCAATAATTTTTGTCTTATTTTTTGCCAATTTGATTACTATGTGTCTCAACGTGTTTCTCCTTGGGTTTATCCTGTATGGGACTTGCTGTGCTTCCTGGACTTGGGTGACTATTTCCTTTCCCATGTTAGGGAAGTTTTTGACTATAATCTCTTCAAATATTTTCTCTGGTCCTTTCTCTCTCTCTTCTCCTTCTGGGACCCCTAGAATGCGAATGTTGTTGCATTTAATGTTGTCCCAGAGGTCTCTTAGGCTGTCTTCATTTCTTTTCATTCTTCTTTCTTTATTCTCTTCCTCAGCAGTGAATTCCACCATTCTGTCTTCCAGGTCACTTATCCATTCTTCTGCCTCAGTTATTCTGCTATTGATTCCTTCTAGTGTAGTTTTCATTTCAGTTATTTTATTTTTCATCTCTGTTTGTTTTTTCTTTAATTCTTCTAGGTCTTTGTTAAACATTTCTTGCATCTTCTCGATCTTTGCCTCCATCCTTTTTCCGAGGCCCTGGATTATCTTCCCTATCATTATTCTGAATTCTTTTTCTGGAAGGTTGCCTATCTCCACTTCATTTAGTTGTTTTTCTGGGGTTTTATCTTGTTCCTTCATCTGGTACATAGCCCTCTGCCTTTTCATCTTGTCTGTCTTTCTGTGAATGTGGTTTTTGTTCCACAGCCTGCAGGATTGTAGTTCTTCTTGCTTCTGCTGTCTGCCCTCCTTATTATTATTATTGAAAATGGTACCTTAACTTGGAACAAAAACCTAAAATATGTTGCATTGGTTTAGCAGTCAGGTGATAGGTGACATGGAAATTAATGTCAGAAGGAAGGCTTTCCTCTGAATCCTCACATGAGAATTATTGAAGAAAAAATAAATTTCTATTGTGCTAAGCTATAGGGGTTTCAGGGTTTATCTATTATAGCAACACTCATTACCTTAACTAATACACGTGACTAAGTAAATGAAGTAATGAACAGATAAAGGAGTACATTTCTGAGTTTTATATTGCTCACTTTTATAAAAATAAATAGAAATCACTCTATGAATAGGCAACAGTGGGTGTGTGTCCTTGGTACAGCTTCCAGAAATGCCAGCTGGGCCAACATTGAAATCGTGAAGAAAGTATGATCATACCAGCAAACTTTGTCAAAAAATATTGAATAGAGGTAATTATAACCACAAATAGAAGTTACCATGACCCTTCATGTGGAGTTCATTATGAGTTGTAAACACTAGGTTATTACAGATCATCTCTGGATCATCTGAACATTACATAACCCTTGGGCAGTGAAAAAAAAAATATTGTATGAAAACTCCAGAGGCAAAAAACTCCTAAGGCAAAGTAATCTATCTGTAACCATGGCTGCAGTGGTGTCCTTCTTTCTTCCATCAGGAATTAGGATTGGAGAAGAAGGTTGGTTTCAGTGCTCATTTGCATTCTATGTTCAGAGACTGGAGAAGATGTGTTGGAAAAAGTAAAAATCTGGATAGAGAAGAAACAAGCATTCCTTGGGAAGCACTTTTACCTATAACTTAAGAGAGAAACTGTTTTCAACTTTCTACATTTCTGCTCCAAAATTACATGAAAATATAATGGGATTTTTTTCCAGTTCATTTGGCCTACTTTCTTCTGAGATAAATGATTGATTGATAGTAATAGAGGGAGTGTCATCTTGAGTTGTTTCTCCCTCTCAAAATCCAAAATCAAGCCATATACCTTACAGTTATAACATTTTTTTAAAAAAGCATTTGGGGTTCTGGTTCAAGATGGTGATGCAGGAGGATCCGGAACTCAACTCCTTCCATAGACACACAAATCTATAGCTATGTATGGAACAATTTCCTGTGAAATAAACCCCAAAACTAGCTGAGCAACTCCTACACATTAGGCAAATAAGAAAAAGCCCACATTGAAACAGATAGGAGAGAGGCTGAGACACAATCTCACCATAAACATTACCACTGTTATGGCAACCCATAATCAAGAGGGAACCCCCTCATAATTCTGAGCTTCTCCCTGAGGAGTGAAGGGTTTGAATCCCACATCTGGCACCCCACCTTTTAAGACTTACATCTGAGAGATGAGCCCCCAAAACATTTACCTTTGAAAGCCAGTGGGGCTTGGGTCCATAAGACCCACAAGGCTCTAGTGAACTGAGCAACAGTTCTTAAAGGGCTTGCATGGAATCACCATTGTTATGAAGCCGCAGAGGCAGCTGACTGAAATGACTCCTTCCATGAAAAAGACCCATTGAAGCTATCTTAAAAGCTTCAGGCTGAGAGGCAGGCATCTAATTTTACACATATCAAGGGCCCATTGAAATACTCTCTGAAGAATGCAGAGATTGGCAGGAGGCATTTTTATACTCTCCCTCTGCCTCACTCCAAGTCACTGCTACCTCACAGAAAGGAGCTTCTGAACCTGTCTGGTGTCCTGGGTTTTGTGGCTGCTACCCAGAGGACTCCCCTTGATCACGTGGCTCTGGTGGACAGCTGGGCTTACATTCCCGAGTCTCATAGATCAGTAACAAATGGAGGACACAGTGCAGAGACACAGACAGAAACACCCAGTCTTCCCAAGAAAGAGGCCTATTAGCTTAATAGCTGTGACCTGAAGACAGGCTTCTAATTAAACATCTGGGAGTCGTCAACTACAATCCTCTTCAGAGACCAAGGAGGCCAGTGGGTACCATCTTCCCAATCCCCCTTTGCCTCTCCTCAGGTTACCAGTATCTGTCTTTGAGAAAGGATATGTGGTATTCCAGCTTTTGTGGATGCTGCCCAGAGAAGACATCCCTTGATAGTCTGGCTCTGGTGGCCAGTGGGGCTTGTGTTCACAAGTTCAACAGGATAGTAGTAAACAAGCCATTCTTAACTGGCTATCAATCACTCCAGGGCTCAGTGAAGAGGGATAAACAGAAATACTCATCTCCCAGTCTTCCCCTGAAAGGAGTATATTTGCATATCTTAGAAGCTGCTGCCTGGGAGTCTGATTTCCAATTAGCTTGAATTTCGGTGCTTATTGAGATCTTCCATTTACTACAAGGAGCCACTAAGAAAAAAGTAGGGTGCTAGGACAGTAATAAAGGTTTGAGAGACAACCAAGAACTAGGGCAGGGTTGTATAATAAAGTTCATCTCCTACATGAGGCTACACCTGCAAGACTGGGAGAGGTGGGTATTTTATGTAATTTATAGAAACCAACACAAAGAGTGAAGAAACTGAGGAATATATGTTCCAAGCTAAAGAAAATGATAAAACCTCAGAAAAAAGCTTTAATGAAATGGAGATGAGTGATTTACCTGATAAAGAGTTCAAAATAAGGGTTGTAAAGATACTCACTGAGGTCAAGAGAACAATGTATGAACAAAGTGAGAATTTTAACAACAGGATAGAAAATATAAGAAAGTACCAAACAGAAATCACAGAGCTAAAGAACACAATAACTGAACTGAAAAATGCAATAGAGGGGGTTCATCAGGAGGCTAGATGAAGCAGAAGAAAATATCAGTGAACTCAAAGGCAGGACAGAGGAACTCATCCAGTCAGAGTAGGAAAAAGAAAAATGAATGAAAAAGACTGAAGATAGCTTCAGGGACTTACGCGACAACATCAGATGGAATGATACATTTACCCAGAAGGAAGTGAGAGAAAGGGGCAGAAAACTTATTTGACTAAATAATGGCTGGAAACTTCCCTAACTTGGGGAGGGAAACAGACATCTAGATCCAGAAAGCCAATGAAGTTCCAAATAAAAAGAACTCAAAGAAACCCACACCAAAACACATTATGAATAAATTGTGAAAAGTTAACAACTAGGAATCTTAAAAGCAGCAGGAGAAAATCAACTTATTACATACAAAGGAAGCACCACAAGGCTATCAGCAGACTTTTCAGCAGGAACTTTGCAGATGAGAAGAGAGTGACATGATATATTCAAAGTGCTGAAAGAAAAAACTTCCAACAAAGAATACTCTACCCAGCAAAATTGTTTTTAGAATTGAAGAAAAGATAAGGAGTTTTCAGACAAGCAAAAGCTAAAGGAGTTCCTCGCCACTAGACTGGCCTTACAAGAAATAATAAAGCAATTTCTCTAAGGTGAAATGAAAGGGTGCTGATGAGTAATAGGTATAAATCTCACTGGTAAAAGTAAATATATGGTAAAATTTAGCATAATCTGATGTAAAGCTCGTGGGTTAATCACTTATAAAGCTAGTGTTAAGGTTACAAGGCAAAAGTAGTAAAAATAACTAAACTACAATTATTTGTTAATGTGTATACAAGATAAAAAGATGTAAATTATAACATCAAAAGCATAAAACTTGGTGGGGGAGTAAAAATGTAGAGCTTTAGAATGCATTTAAACCTAAGTTGTTATAAACAATCTATTTTAAGTTATTTTATGTAAGTTTCAGGGTAACCACAAAGTAAAAACCTACACAGGCATACCTCAGAGATATTCAAGATCACCACAATAAAGCTAGTCACACGAATTTTTTGGTTTCCCAGTGTGTATTAAAGTTATATTTATACCATACTGTGTTCTATTAAGTGTGCAATAGCAGTATGTTTTAAAAAAATTTTATATACCTTAATTAAAAATACAAAACAAAAAGTATTACAATAGTGACATCATAGATCAAAGATCACCATAAAAATATAATAATAATGAAGAAGTTTGAAATATGGCAAGAATTACCAAAATGTGGCACAGAAATATGAAGTGAGCAAATGCTGCTTGAAAAATGGTACCAATAGACTTGCCAGATGCAGGGTTGCCACAAATTTTTATTGCTTGTAAAAAAGCAGTATCTGTTAAGTACAATAAAGTGCAATAGAATGAGGTATGCCTATATTATATACACAAAAGACAAAGAGGAAGAAATCTAAACATACCACTACAGAAAATCATCAAATCAAAAGGCAGAAAGCAGAAGAAACAAAAAAGGGACTACAAAACAGCCAGAAAACAACTAACACAATGGTAGTAAGTCCATCCCTACAACAATTACTTTAAGTGTAAGTGGACTAAATTTTCCAATCAAAAGACAGAGAGTGGCTGAATAGACAGAAAAACAAGACTCATCTATATGCTGCCTACAAGAGATTCACTTCAGGTATAAGGCCACACACAGACTGAAAGTGAAGGAATGGCAAAAAATATTCCATAAAAATGGAAACCAAAAGAAAGCTAGGGTAGCCATACCTATATTAGGCAAAATAGACTTAAAGACTGTAATAAGAGACCAAGAAGGTCATTATAATAATGATAAACCAGTCAATCCAACAAGAGGATATAACATTTGTAGGTATTTAAGCATCTAAGTATATAAAGCAAATATTAACAGACCTAAAGGTAGAAATAGACAGCAATCTAATAATAACAGGAATATCCCACTTTAATACCCCATTTACATCAATGGATAGATCATCCAGACAGAAAGCCCAGAAATAAACCCACCCAAATATGATAAAAAATTATACAAAAATTAACTCAAAATGGATTAAAGACTTGAGTGTAAAGACCTGAAACTATAAAACTGTCAGAAATAAAACATAGTCAGTCAGTAAGCTAGTTGACATCAGTCATGGTGATGATTTTTGGCACTGACTTCAAAAGCAAAGGCAACAAAAACAATAATTAACAAGTGGGACTATATCAAACTAAAAATCTTCTGTACAGCAAAGGAAACCATCAACAGAATGAAAAGGCAATGTATAGAATGGAAGAAAATATTTGCAAATCATATATATAAGGGGTTAATATCCAAAATAGATAAAGAACTCATACAATTCTATAGCAAAAAACAAACAATCCAAATAAAAAATGGACAGAGGATCTGAATAGATATTTTTCCAAAGACAGACAGATGGCCAACAAGTATATATGAAAAGATGCTCAACATCATTAATCATAAGGGAAATGCAAATCAAAACCACAATGAGATATCACCTCATACCTGTTGGAAGGGACTATTATCAAAAGGACAAGAAATAAATGCTGGTCAGTATGTGGTTAAAACAAATACTTGTGCCCTGTTTGTGGGAATATAAATTGGTGCAGTTACTATGGAGAACAGTATAGAGGTTTCTCAAAAAATTTAAAATAGAACTAACATATGATCCAACAATTTCACTGCTGGGTATTTATCTGAGAAAACAAACTCACTACCTTGATATCTGCACCCACATGTTCATTGCAGCAGTGCTGACAGTATCTAAGACATGGAAGCAACCTAAGTGTCCATTGACGGATGAATGAGTAAAGAAAATGTGGTATATAATGTGAAACTGATATGTAATGGAATATTATTCAGCCATACCAATGAAGAAAATCCTGCCATTTGCTATAACATGGGTGGACCTTGAGGGCATTATGCCAAGTGAAATACATCAGACTGAGAAAGCCAAATACCATATGATCTCATTGTAATGGAGTCTTAGAAAAAAGAAAAGAAAAGAAAACAAACACAAATGCATAGACACAAGGAACAGATTGGTATGGTACTTGCCCAGAGGTGGGGTGTAGGTTGACAAAAAGGCTGAAGGGAGTCAAAATGTACAAACTTCCAGTTATAAAATAAATAAGTCACAGGATGTAATGTACAGCAAGGTGACTATAGCTCGTCATACTGTATTGTATATTTGAAATTTGCTAAGAGAATAAATCTTAAAAGTTCTCATCACAAGAGAAAAATTGTGTCTGTATGGTTATAGATGTTACCTAGACTTATCGTGGTGATGGTTTTGCAATATATGCAAATATTGAATCACTATTTGTACACCTGAGACTTATACAATATTATATGTCAATTATACCTCAATAAAAATAAGAAGTGGTCATATACAATATCTTATGAGATTTATTTTGGCCTTCAAAAATGAAGCAAGTATGTTGAGGTGTTTACAAAACAAATGTAAGCCTCTTTAAACAATGCTGTGTATATCTAGATTGTATGTATATGTATGTGTAGGGGGTTGTATCATTTGTTTGACTTAGATACTTATAAACATCTTAGAAAGCTATCATGACCATATAAATCTCAGAATGTATATTCTTATTAAAACCTCATGTGTTAAACACACCAGTGTTCTTGGACAAATTATATTTCTTCCATTATCTCAAAAGTGATTGACCACCAGGTACTTGAAAATCCATCAGAACTTTTGAGTAATACATGACAATATTCAAAGTTCAACATTATGAAAAACATTGCTTAAACATTTAAAGTGAATCTGTATGTAAAAGAGAATTGAGATATATAAGATCAATATATCAAATTAAGTACATATTCCAATTGGAAGTCCATAGGAAATATTGGACACGTATTTTTATAGAAATCAATCAAACTTATATCACTGATATGATTTAGCATAATTTTAGCAGCTATGGTATAAAATAAGCAATATTTCAGTGGCTTCATACAATTGTTTTGCTTCTTGCTTATGTAACAGTAGAGTGCTGTTGCACATGTTCTGGGTTCGTTAGTGACACTGCCCCATTAGATAAGTCAGATAACTTGGCTCCTTCTACCCTGTGGCTCTGCCATTCCCTGGAGCCATGTTGTCCTCTGCAACCAGCTGTTATGTGCAGAAAGAAACGATGGGAAAGATACACTTGCTTCATAACGGTCATTGTAGCACATCATTTCTGTTCACATTACTTTGGAGAATGGCATGGTCCTATCTAGATACAAAATGGTTTGGGAATAGAGTTCTCTGCTGGCAGCTGTTTCTCAGTGACAACCCTGTATCATGTGAGGGGTGTGATTCCTCCCACATTAGTGACAGAAAACAAAAAATGTTCACAAAATATCAGAAATGATGTGAAAGTTGCAAAAGGTAGAAGGTGGGCATAATCAGACTGAAGGAGAAAAATCAAAGTCCAAAACTTATCTAGGAGAGGACTTCTATGAGAGAAGATAGTAGTTACAGAGGCAATCCACTCACAGTGAGGTGGTAGATATAAAAAGTGAGAGCGGCATGGTGACCAGTGTGACTTTGTGAGAATCACAATAATGATAGCCAGGCCGTTCAACACTCACAGTCTAACTAGGGATGACCCTGGGAAGGTCAGTAAGAGCCAGGATGAAGTCAGGGTGCCTTTGCCCAGGAATCTCCCCAGGGTAGCCACACTCACCAGAAACAGAATATCTTAACACAATTGCACACATAAGCTAGCAGGAAATCTGAAGTATAAAGATGACCTCTAAAACAAATAACATCATTTTAAAATCCAGTCCATGAATAAAGATCCCAAGTTCAATGAAACAAAATCAGTATAGAAAGACTAAAGTATAATCAGTCTCCAGAGAATTGCAGGAACACATAACATACATAAATATGGGATCAACAGCTAGACATTTTAGAAGATAAGTTTGGATTATGACATAATGTCCATTGATAGGAACAAAAATGGGCACAGTGGACAAGCTGGGACATTCAAACTAAAGCATCATCCAGCCTCAAAATGAAAAGGGACTCAGAGGCTAGGGCAAACACTCCAAACATATGCTAGTCACAATGGGCACACGTGCATGTTAAACAAAATAAAACTGGAGAGTTGGGTAAAAACAGGTAAGAAAAGACCTATTGGGCAATATGCTAACAAAAGTCAGTGTGATGCCAAATATTAGTTTCCAAGAAATAAAGGCAAAATACATAAAAATAAAGATGAATATTTGATATTTATAAAAGTTTTAATCCACCAAGAATATATGAAAATAAAGAAAACTTTATGTACTAACAATACCTTCAAATATAAAACTCAGACCCCACAAGGCTGTAAGAAGACAATGACAAATCCACAATGACGGGACATACTTGTCAGAAATTGACAATCTGATGGGAATGTAAATGGGTACAGCTACTGTGGAAAACTGCATGGAGATTCTTCAAAAAATATTAAATATAGAACTACCATATGATCCAGTAATCCCACTTCTGTGTATATATTCAAAGGAAATGAAAGCAGGATCTCGAAAAGATACCTGCACTCTCATGTTTATTACACTATACACACTGACACACACAAACACACAGACACAAACACACACAGAATGGAATATTATTCATCCAAGAGAAAGAAGGAAATTCTGCCATTTGTGACAACGTGGATGGAACTTGAGAGAGCATTATGCCAAGTGAGATAAGCCAGAGCAAGAAGACAACTACTGTGTGAAATCACTAATATGTAGACTAAAAAGTTGAACTCAGAGTTGAGAAATAGAGTAGAACACTTGTTGTCAGGGGCTGATTGGTGGGAGAGATGTTGGTCAAAGGGTACAAACTTGCAACTACAAGATAATAGTTCTGAAGATCTAATGCACAGCACAGTGAACAGTCAACAATACTGTACTATACACTTCAAAGTTGCTAAGAAATTAGATCACAAATGGCCTCACCACAAAATGAAATGATAATTATGTGACATGATAGAGGTGTTAGCTAACAGCATGGTGTAAATCATACTGCAATATAGAAATGTATCAATTCGATACTTTTTAATACCTTAAACTTATATGAAGTTATGTCTATTATAACTCAATAAAAAATAAAAAATAATAAAAATTTAAAAATATTAAAAAGTTCACAAGTCACCACAAAAATAGAAATTGACAATTTGAATAGAAAAAAAAGTAAGTACGTTATGTATTTACATAAGGTAAATGACAAGCTGGAGTTAATAGATAATAGGTACTAAAGAAAATTTTCCCCGGTAAGTAAATATATGCATATATATATACATATATACCTACACATACACTTGTGTTATGTGTACTTGTGTATATATAGATCATAGATCTCTGTTTCCATAGATATTTCCACATTAAGGGAAATAATCTAAATTAGTTGTGAATTATACAAGAAATTAAAACAAATTACAAACTATTGAAAAAAATGACACTTGAGAACATTATGATTCAAATCCTGTTGTGTGACTAAAGCAGGGCATAAGGAAAATATATAATTTTAAAAATATTTAAAAGCTATAAAATTCCTTTTAAATAAACTAAATTTTCTGTTAACAAAGCTAAAAAAACAAAATATTAGTCAAATAAATTAGAAACATAATACAAATCAGAATTAATCAAGAAAACTAAAATGCAGTCTTCTGAAAAGACTGGTAAACATGACAAACCTTTGGAAAACCTGATCAACAGGTTTAGAGAAGAGAGCAAGGCAAAAATTAATATTAAAAAACTGGGGTACATATGTATATATTTAGAGATTTTAAGAAGTGTGAGATTAGTATGTATAACTTTATACACATATATAAATATTTATACAAATATGTTTGAACAGATAGATAAAAATATTTTCTAGGAAAACTTAAATCAACAGATTCAAGAAATACAGATCCCTAGTAGACCAGTAACTGTAGAATATATTACATAGAAGACAAATATTTTCCTATCAAGGACCAAAGCCCAATAGTTTAATTCTAACAAAAATGACAATGAACAAATAATTCTTTGTTAAGTAAATGTTCTAGTGCAGCGAGAAAGGGTGGGGTGGGGGATAGAGAGAGAGAGAAAGAGAAAGAGAAGGAGAGGGAGCGAGGGAAAGGAAAAGGGAGAGGAAGTTATTTAGCAAATTTTATGAAACTATCATAATGCTAATTTAAAAGCTGGGCAAGGATAATACTCAAGAAAACCTAATTTTATACAAAGAAAGATGTAAAAATCCTTAATACAAGATTATCAAGTAAAATACAGTGTTATTAAAATGATGCTGTTCTTTATAAAAACATTATTAGAAGAATAATGCCTTATGACCATTATCATAGAATTATCTCAGTTTAACATAAGAAAATTTATGAACATAATTACATAAACAGATTAAAGAACAATTATGATCGCCTCAATAAATCTTGCAAAAGAAGTTGATAAAGCACAACATTTATTCTTTACTAAAAAAGAAAACTCTTAGCAAACTAGGAAGAAAATTTCCTTGATTTATAAGCTATTCAACAGAAATCTCCAGCATGTGTCATTTTAATTAAGATACATTATAAGTATTACCATTCAATGCAGTAACAAGATAGGACTTCTCACTTTAAAGTTACTCTTTGAGACTGTACTAAAGGGTTTAGCCCATGCAGTAAGAGAGGATGAAGAAATCAGATGTATAATACTCAGAATGATGTGACTGTCATTACTATAGATTATAAGATTACTTGGAAAATCCAAGAAAGTCATCTTTTAAAACCTATTATAATTAATAGAAATTTAAGGAAAAAACTACAATCTACCAAAAAATCTAATACGAGCTATACCCAAAATAAAATTTTACCCTATTCACAACACCCTAGTTTTCTCTTTATTCACTTAATCATTTTTAAAAAGATTAATTTGTAAGTAATAATAATAATGTTTATTTTCCAGATTTTATGGGTTTTGTGAGTAGTAAGAAATTGCTTGTGCATATTAATTGATTAGGAGATAATGCCAGTAATGAATTGGTTTTAAAACACGTTCTGAAACACATTTCACATACTGAAAAAAAAAAAAAGAAGAAAATCTATGGGTATTGTTATTTTGGAATGGAAAAATATGAGTGATGATGATAATGGTGTTTTAGAAATCTCAGATGGTCAGTTTCAATTTATCTGCTCTCAAACAAACTTGAAATAAATTTTTAAAAATCACTACTATAACAACTCATTTTAATACAGTATAATTTCTCTTTATTCTAAATATCACAATTCTTATCTATTGATACCTCCAAAAAGATCATTATTATAAAACAGAGATCATTAATCTGTATTTGTGCTTATGTTAAACAGTGGACATATATTAATTTTGTAACAGTATTCTAGTAATTTCTAGGGACATCTTATTTTGTATTATTCACAAACATAACTCTAAAGTTTTAAATGTAAAACAAAGCATTGCCCTAGAAAGTTAGCACTGATTAAAGTCACAATGTGCTCTTTTGTGCTAGTGTTTTTAATAAAAAAATTATCAGTGGTAAAATGTAAATAAAAAAGCAAATTTCTTCCCTCATCATGTATTTTAAGCAGTTAAAATGAATGAACTCTCCTTTGAGAAAACATCGACTAAGCAAAATAATGGTTATGAGTTTGAGAAAATGTTTAATGAACTTGTTAAAATGCAGTTGTTATTTTAGAGCATATTATTTTATGTTTTTTTTTCCTTTACTTTTAAATTTTTTTGAATTTTATTTTTTTATACAGCAGGTTATTATATTATACATATTAGTGTATACATGTCAATCCCAATCTCCCAATTTGTCCCCCCACCCCCCCCCACCCCCCGCTTTCCCCCCTTGGTGTCCATACGTTTGTTCTCTATATCGCTCTTAAGCCTATTTTATGTTTTAAATTAATTGAAGTTTCTTTGCTCAGAGACTCTTTTTCTTTTTCCACTTAATATACCAAAATAAGTGACCTTAGTAACTCATGTGGATGCCAAGAAGTTACTAAGTAGGGAATGCTGCTTGACATAACAGCATGTGAATGGAAGAGTGTGTCCATGAATCTTCATATTCTTTTATCCTTTGTCAATTCAAATGCAAAGAAGTTGATAATGATTGAGCACGATTGTTCTTCAAACAGCGCGTATTGTAAGCTTTCTGATGGACTGATATTCAGATTCTATTTCTTCTTGTTCTGAAAACACACCTATTTACTACATATATGGAAGTTGAAATTATATTCTGTCTACTTACTGAAATATTTATATATATATATATATATATTTACACACATACATATATATACACACACACATGCACACATATGTACCCATTTGTTTAGGGCAATGGGAGAAAGTGTTCACTTTGAAAATATAAACCTTATGGTAGCTTTATTCATAATTGCCAAAACTTGGAAGTAACCAAGGTGTCCTTCAGCAGACTGGATAAACTGTGGTACAATCAGATAATGGATTACAACTCAGTGCTAAAAATAATGGAGCTATCAAGCTATGAAAAGACATCAAGGAAACTTAAATGCATACTATTAAGTGAAAGAAGCCAATGTAAAAGGCTATATACTGGATGATTCCAACTATATGACATCCTGTAAAAGGCAAAACTATGGAGACAGTAAGAAGATCAGTGGTTGCCGGGATTAAGGGAGAGGGAGAAATGAGTAGGTGGGGCACAGAGGGCTTTGAGGGCAGTGAAACTAGGCTGTTTGATACTGTAACGGTGGATACATGACATACATTTGTCTAAACCCATGAAATGTACACCCCTTACAGTGAACCTTAAACTCTGGACTCTGGGTGAGAATGATGTGTCAAAGTAGGCTCATCAATTACAATAAATAAAGCACTCTGTTGGGAGATGTTGACAGCAAGGGAGGCATGTGTGGGAACAAGGGCTATATGAGATTCTGTGGATGTTCTGCTCAATTTTGCTATGAACCCAAGACGGCTTTTAAAAAAAAGTATTTAAAAAAATGTAAGTCTGACTATACTAACAGTTCTAATATTTAAAGTAGGCCTAATTCTGAAAAATAGACGACAGCTGTAAACCATGCCGAGCCAATCAGATGACTCATTATTCAATGAATTGATAATGTCAGATCCATGCCTTTATAAGGAACATTGTGTTCCTGCACATGGTAGGAATTTAGTAGATACAGTGTAGTGTTTAAGCTAAAGAATATGTAAAGTGGAAGTTTAGATGAAGATAAGAGGAAATTATTTGGAAGAGCTTATATTAACAACAACAATAATAACAGATCATAGCCAGAGACATGTTGAGTGAGCACATTCATAATAGAAGAGTGGGGGAGTACATCATGTGTTATGTGAACATGGGGGATAACAAAAGTGGACAGCTTGCAATTACAAGGATGGGTTTGAATCCAGAGCTGTCTCTTAGTCTCTTAATAGTTTTGTAATCTTGGCAAGTTAATTTATGTCTCAACCAATCAGTGCCTCTACTTCTTCATTTATGGTGAGGTAGGAACTAGGTGGACATGAATATTAAGTGAGTATAACTGAAAGTTCACAGACAAAATTTCACTAACAGAATCAAGATTTCTGAAGCATGAACCTGACATTCCATTGTAGTCCAGATCCTATGGGACAAGCGATAAAAGCTAGGAAATATGTGTGGAATGAGTAAACAGGATAATGTGGAGACAAGAAAATACATAATGGATGAGAGCCATATTATGAAGGATTATGATAAGTTCCAAAGAAAGGAAGGAAGGAAGGAATGGGAAAAAAGAAGGAAGGGAGGGAGGGAGGAAGGGAAAGAGAGAGACAGAAGAAAGAAAGAAAAGAAAGAAAGAAAGAGAAAGAAAAGAAAGACAGAAAGAAAGAGAAAGAAAAGAAAGAAAGAAAAACAGAAAGAAAGAAAGAAAAAGGATAATTCTGATTTCATATTGCTTTTATCAGATAGATAAAAACATCAAAATTATATGGTGGTATAGCCAGAATCTTGAAAAGCATGTTTGAAAAATTTATTTTTAATTTATGTATAGTAAAATTCACTCTTTTTAGTGAAAAGTTCTATGAGTTTCGAAAAATGCATACAGCTATATAACCACACCATAATCCAGATACAGTTTTATCATCCTCCAAAAATCCCTTATAAAAGCAAGCTTTTGGTAAGCTTTGGATTTTTTCAAAGAAAACAAACTTAGCATAAGAATAACCCAAGTGACTCAAATTATAAAACTATAATTAAGTTCCATAAGTGTAATCTTAAGGCATATTTAGCTTTAAGACAAAGAAATCAGTGCAAAGTAGCTTAAAGTAAAACAAACAAACAAAAACATGGGATACAGTCCTTGTTAGTGAATACAGGAGGGTCTTACATAAGTGAAATAAAGTATCACTACCCGCGGGAACTCTACTACTCACTCCATCTCCTTGTCTGCATAATCTCTTACCTTTGCTCACCCTGTGGTCATGGCAGCTCTAAAAAGGGCACCCTCAAGCCCTGTGTCCATATGATGTCACAGACTCTGCACCCACATGGAACTAACATGCACAAATTCAGGTCCCAAAGTCCAAGAAAAAAATTAGATGTGGCCAGGGAGGTGAATCATATGATACACAGAGTTATTCATTTTAGAGGGTATAGATGGTTTTGTAGGTCTCTCACTTTGCAATGATGTGTCAGAAAGGAGCGTAGTAGTAGTAGGAATAATATTAATCACAACGATAGCAATACCAAGATTCCAAGGTGAAGAACATGCTTTATTTTAAAAAGATTGTCTGGATCATAGCTATCAAAGACCAGTGAGATAATATCTCAAACAAGAAAGGAACTATCAGAACCAGGAAAAGTGAGAGACTCTATTAAAGAAAAACTAAAAGGGGGGGGGGGGGGGGAAAGGATTCCAGTAATAGTGACCAATGACGAAATAAGCTAGCCAATATTTAGAATCTTGAGCATTGAGGAAGACTTACAGATTCCCTGGAAGAAGTTTTGGAGATAAACTCTTACCCTAATTTATTGTAATTTACTTAAACACATTAAGAAATAAACACCATTTTATTGCATGGCATTGACAATGCAAATAAAACGTTAATGTTTAAAGGTGAGTTCCTGGACTATTAAACTTAAATTCATGACAGATTTTTGACACTGCCTGCAGCAGTTGATGAAATAATCTGTTTATATTCCTATAATGACACACACCTGTGATATTGGACTAGAAAGTGAAGATCATCTCCAATTAAAGTTGTATATCCTATTTCTTTTGCTCCTAAAGATCTTGATAAGGAAATGGTATAAATACAGTTACCAGTTATATTGTCAAGTGTCTGGGGAAAAAACCCTGAAATCCTAGAAACAAAACAGAAAGAGAAGACATGTTTTATTTTCTTTTCCATGAGATCCAAGATGATAAAGAGATATGCAGAACACATCTTTTCCTCCTACTGAAGCCAAAAAGGAAAAAAGAAAAAAAGTATTCTGTTTGAAAGCCAAAAAAAAAAAAAAAGGGTGGGAAACAATGAGAACTAAAATGTTTGCAAAGTATGTTTTCAGAATCTAAATTCTATCTAAAAATTATGTTATTAGTTTAGTGAAAATGATTCCTGACTCAGTAAACTAGAAAGAACTCATTGCCTAAGAGTCATTTTATATATCCATATTTATAGTCATTATGTAGATTAAAAGTTATAAGCCATCATCCAGGTTCTCCTCTTTGGTCTTAGTGGTTCTTGGTACCGTGAAATAAAACCTATTCATATGCATTGGCATGTGCACACAAACACACACATACATAGCACCAAATTATGTTCTTCTATCTTCCAAACACAAGCTTGATAATGTTGAAATCAATCATGGACCAATAAATCTACAACAAAACTTGCTACATGTATCAATAGGGTCACAGAAAATAATCAAAATTAGTACAATAAAAATTCTACACTGATGAGAGGAGCTGGGCTAAAACATCTATAATCTCGGTGCAGAACACACATATATCTATTAATATATAGAGAATATATTCTACAATTTGGAATAGGATAACCTGCAAAAATATATTTGTTCTATCATCTAATGATCCACCTTTCATGGGAAAAATGGCTGTGTTCTCTATCCTCAATCCACCTTGAGGACTCTGAGTAGATACTTTCAGCTGGAGTCAATGCAATGGAAACAGTCTTTAGAACCTCAGAAAATGGATTTTGAACTACATTTCTAGCAAGTTTTGATAGAAAATACATGCAGCAGATAGAGGTTTAATGTAGTTGAATTCCCCATTATTCAGTGACTAATTTCTCCTTTTGGGGTGATCCAGGTCTGTGACTTCTCTCTTTTTTCCCCATGGCTGCCTGCCTTTGGCCATTTCACAGTTCATTAGCACCTTCAACATCTAATCGGCAAGTGAAGAATACAGACATGACTCAGATCAGTCAATTTTACAGTTTTGTATCACTGGGACTACAATTTTGATGAGATATGCTATTGAAATGAATACCTAAAATGGAATTCAAAAGGCTCTTCTGAATTTCAAATAATAATTTTCTGTCATCGGAAACACTCAAATTGATTACATTGACTTGGCATAACTAAGTATTTTTTTAAGGATTTTTTTTGTTGTTGGAATCTCCTCTCTTCTCTTTCTTACGTAATTACCCAGGGTTCACTGGCTTACTGCATAATGTAGACACATGACAGACGTAGAATGTGCTGGATTAAAATCATGGAAAGAACACACTGCATTAAATTTAAAAATCTGCCTTACCTCACCAGTAATCCCCTATCTTCTTAATGGCTTTCACTCAGAGTAAATGAATAGTCTAATAAACAAATTGAATCATTTAAACAGTAATATTATACACACATATAAGTATATATTTATATAAGTATATATTTATAATAATATATTACATAAATAACTATGTGGCATATCTGCATGTCATATAGTGTTTTGTCCAACATATTTCCCCACAGATTTGTAGGTCATTTATATACTATTTGCATATATATATATTCTCATATTTTGAGTCATATTTTTTCAAATATATATTTTTAATTAAGATGAGTAGACATTTACACTTAATTTGGTATTGATTCTTCTTCAGAAAATTAATAATTGTATATTAAAATTAAAACAAGCCCAAGCCCAAGTGACTTCACTTATGTAAGCTTCAGTTTCCAATAAAGTTACTGTGAGACTTAAATGAGAAACTGTAGATCATGTATTGTGCCAATGCCTAGGGCATAATAAACAATCAACAAATAGCATCTTATATTATTAAGACTATATTCGTATATGTGTGTGTTTATTTGCATTTGCTATGGTTTCAGGGTGAGAATTTGTACCTCAGTGCTACTTTCCCTATCACAAACTTGTCACTCTAACAATCTCCTGAGGGTTGTGTATTCTACTTGTACTATGTATAGGGCTTACCCCTTACTGCAATTCAGCAGTGTGAGGAATCTGCTACACTTTAAAGGGCCAGAGTCTAAATACCTGAGTTCTAGTTTTGACTATACTTGAATGAACTGTATGTAACTGTGACTAAAGCATTCGACTTCTCAGACCTCTAAAAATGGTCATACCTACCCGGCAATATAACAAGGTTATATGATATCATGTCACTGAAAGTGTTTTGTAATCCATCAAAGGATATTAAAGTGGAAGTATTAGTATTACAAAGGAGAACAATCTATATAAAGCAGTTTAGATTCCATTCTATAAGCTTCTAGAAAGTTGTGAACACTAAAGAGAAAAAGATAGTGATAAATTCTAAGAAGACAAAGATGGCACTGACTTGCTACTGCAGGAATCTAGGCAGTTTAATAAGACTGGGGCATGGGTGGAGAGGTGGAGAAGCTTAGCAAAGCAAAGCCTTAGGAATGCATCTATCATAATGATTTCAATTAAGACTTACCATGGACAAAACTCAAATCTTTCTCTCCCATTTTTGTCATATTGTAATTTGCAATTAATTATAGGGTGAAGCCACTTGCATATTCAATCTCGTATCTGATTTTCCACATGCCAGATACCTGATCACCAGGGCCTAAGGAAGTGTCACGATCCAACATAGTATCAGATGCAAACTCATTAGGTATAGTATAAACTGGCCTTCTCCCAATTCACTAACTCCATTTCACACAATTTTATTACTCTGCAACCCCATTATTTTAAAATACTTTCTCCCCTTCCAAGCCCTCACCCTCATGTCCACACGTCATATTCCTATGTCTACCTCTAGACAATGGGTCACTTGCCTCTTTTTGTCTGTATTATCTCAGCTTATAGAAACTTGATTTATATAATGGCCAACATTGAACTCATATCATTTGCGGGATCTACTGCTCAAACATTTTGTTACCAACTTATCTTGAATCTTAGTGAACCATTCTTTTGCCATCAGAGAGTCTTACTTTCCATAAAGGACTAACCCAAGTTAGATGTTTTCTTACTTCCCACTCCACTAACCTTTTTTATGTTGTGGGATTTTTGGTGCCCTTTTCTCTTGGTAAGGTGTTAGCTTATAAAATTTGATAAAATGAGATCTCTCCCAGGATATACTTAAAGACACATTAAGGTAGTCACCCCTCTGTGGTTTACTTATCCAGTGCTATCCTCATTCTTCTCTGAAATTGTCTCTTCCTAATCCAGTTCATCTATCTTGTTTGTCTTCAGAAATACATGTTGTCTCATATCCTTATCTTCTCTCATTTTTTGTATATATACATCATATTTACACTAAGGAAAGAATGATGTCTTATTTGGATTTCCTTAGTACTCTACTTTTTCCTGTATCCAGGAACTTCTCACAAAGAGTTAGGAACCTAGTAGGCATTTAATAAATATTAGTTGAATTGATTGAATGAGAATGACTGAGTGGTCTGAGCCAGACTAGGTATGAAAGTACTTAGATGGAAAAGTACCTTGATAAATAATTGGATAACTAAAAAGGAAGAAGCAAGTGAAAGACTGTGGGGGAGGTTGACAGAGGGGAAGTGAGCATTATCAAGAGGAGAAAAGGGAATAAAAGACATTGAGAAAGAAGAAGTTCTCTTAATAAAGGGCAATATTTCCCAGAGGATGATGTAGCATTAGATAGTCCATGTACCTCCTTTTTATTTCTGTTTTTAAAATAGAGCAACTTTGTCCAGCCTATTATTTTAAGCTTCTTTGATTTACATAGGCTATGCTCAATAAATGATAATAAGAAATGTTTGAATAAAAGTTTTTTACAAACAAAAGGCCAATTGGGTTAATTTTGTAAATATGACTTTATTATTATTCCTTTTCAAGAAAGAAAATTAAGTTAAAATAAGATTCTTTGTAAAAAGTCATTGACAGTTTCTTTTTGTAAAAATGGAAGTAAATTGCTGAGCACTGGTAAATATCACTACAAAATGGAGATGCTCATTTTTATAAAGTTTTCCTGATCATAATGAGAGAGGGGGAGAGACAGAGTACATGCACACACATGCATACGTGTGTGTGTATATGTATACACACACACGTATAGACTTTATAAAATGCAAATATATACTTTATATAGTATATGTACTTTATAAAGTGTGTACATATATACACTTTAAATATATATTCATACTTTGAAAAGACACACACACACACAAATGCATACATATAAAAAGAGAAGATTACAAAGTAAAAGGTTGGTAAGTCTGAAGCTCCAAACTCAGTTACATGTCGTTATTATAAGCCAATGAGTGAAAAACTAGGCTAAACTACAGTTGATCCTTGAACAATATGGGGCTTAGGGGCGCCGATCATCCACACTGTCAAAATCCTGCCTGTAAGCTTCAGTTGGCCCTCCCTGATACACGTGGTTCCTCCTTATCTAAGGTTTCTTCATATTCGCATCTGCAGATTCAACCAACTGCAGATCATGTAGTACTGTGGTATTTACTATTGAAAAAACATCAAGTATAAGTGGACCCACGTGGTTCAAACCCTTGTTGTTCAAACCCTTGTTGTTCAAGGGTCAAGTGTAGTTCTTTCAATGAAATAAGAGTACTTTTGAAGCATTTCAACAATAACTGAGTAGGTTAAGAATGATTACTAGAACATAGAGACATTTTCTTACTGAACTCTTTGTACATCAGTTTATTTAAAATAAAATGATTTTCTCTCTTATGTTGAATATGAATTAAAACCTTTGTTCTCAGATATTGATACATTATGATTATTAGGTTACAGAATATCTAATTTACCCAGATATTCTGAGTCTACATCTGGATGTTTTCTTGAAATTTAAAATGGAATTAATATAACCAATATCTGAGTAATATGTTACACTAAATCCTTTGTTACTAAAATCTTATTACAGAAATAAAAACAAAAACACAAACAGAAATACCACTCTGCCAACAATGAATTAACTCGACCTAAGTATTTGCTTGCTGTTT
Source organism: Eschrichtius robustus (assembly GCF_028021215.1). Lineage (NCBI taxonomy): Eukaryota > Metazoa > Chordata > Mammalia > Artiodactyla > Eschrichtiidae > Eschrichtius > Eschrichtius robustus. The sequence continues at coordinate 73,999,013 of NC_090825.1, forward strand.
GTTGTTGTTGATAAGGTTTAAAAAAAAAACTGTAGGTGGGTAAAATTGCATACTCTTCTGTTTCTTTGGTCCCATTTCCAACATTATAAAAAAATTATTTGTATTATTTCAATTAAACTAATATTTTGGAATTACCATATGATTCAGCTATTCCCTTCCTATGTATATACCCAAGAGAATTGAAAACACGTTCATGCAAAATTGTACATGGGTGTTTACAGCAGCAAGATTCATAATAGTCAAAAAATGTAAACAACACAAATTTCCATCAGCTGATGAATGGATAAATATATTGGGTAATTATATTCATGCAGTGGAACGTTAAAAGGAATAGAGCACTGATTTATGCTGCAACTTGGATGAACATTGAAAATATCATGCTTAATGAAAGAAGCCAAACACAAAATGTTTACATATTACATGATTCTATTATATGAAATGTCCAGAATAGGCAAATGCATAGAGACAGAAAGTAGGTTAGCTACTGTCAGAGAACAGAGGGAGGGATTAAACAGCGGCTACTAACGGGTATAGAATTTCTTTGTAGGGTGACAAAAATGTTCTGGAATTAGATAGTGGTGATCGTTTTACAACATTGTGTGTATATAAAGCCCACAGATATGTATTCTTTATAATAGTGAATTTTATGGTATGTGGATTATATTTCAAAATAAAAATATTCTAAAAACAGTAATATTTGAGATTAGTCTTATTGTTTAATTTGACTGAATTTTGGAATAAAGTTTGCAATATTTTCCTTACTTTGGAGATTTCTCAAACTTAGGGGATTAATGTTATCATTCATAGCATTATATATTTATTCTTTACAAAGTGTTGCTTGCATAACCTTTATTATGGTCTGTAAGCAAGTATGCTTATTTCCCTCCTTATGAAATGTTGGATTTCTAACAATAGCCAAAGATCTTGAACATGAGAATTCCATGTGTTTCCAACCCCTCCCCCCCAAAAAAGTGACAACATTAAACATTATCTGAATTTGCAAATGAAAAGTATAATTTCTAGGATGTTGTACCAAGAAAGCAAATTAAAGAATTGCAAATATACATATTCCAGGATATAAAAATTAGAAATTACAATAAATAATGCTCCTTCCTAATTTTGTTATCTCTATATCTCCTATATTTCTATTTTGTAGAAAAGGAAGCATATTTACTCACAAGATTCTAGCATGGAGACAATTTCTGAAGTTATACAAAATTATCCCATAGCTCATTACAAAGAGGCTACTGATAAAAAGTAATAAAATGATGAATCCGCATTGCAGATCTGAAAAATAACTGCATCTACAATATTCTGCAAATTTTTACCTACTAATATCCATCCACAAGCATCCTGGAGTTCAGAGGACCTGGTATACTATAAAATAACAAAACAATCAAAAGAGAACTTCTAAAAGACCTACATTTTTAACTGGCAGATAGTAACCAAGTCGTAGAAAAAGATAAAATAATATAACCCAAGGGGAGGAGAAGATGGTGGAAAAGTAAGACGCGGAGATCACCTTCCTCCCCACAGATACATCAGAAATACATCTACACGTGGAACTGCTCCAATAGAACACCCACTGAACGCTGGCAGAAGACGTCAGACCTCCCAAAAGGCAAGAAACTCCCCATGTACCTGGGTAGGGCAAAAGAAAAAAGAAAAAACAGAGACAAAAGAATAGGGACGGGACCTGCACCAGTGGGAGGGAGCTGTGAAGGAGGAAAGCTTTCCACACACTAGGAAGCCCCTTCGTGGGCGGAGACTGCGGTTGGCAGAGGGGGGAAGCTTCGGAGCCACGGAGGAGAGACCAGCCACAGGGGTGCGGAGGGCAAAGCAGAGAGATTCCAGCACAGAGGCTCGGCGCCGAGCAGCACTCACCAGCCCGAGAGGCTTCTCTGCTCACCCGCCAGGGCGGGCGGGGGCTGGGAGCTGAGGCTCGGGCTTCGGTCGGATCCCAGGGAGAGGACTGGGGTTGGCGGCGTGAACACAGCCTGAAGGGGTTAGTGCACCACAGCTAGCCGGGAGGGAGTCCGGGAAAAGGTCTGCAGCTGCTGAACAGGCAAGAGACTTCTTCTTGCCTCTTTATTTCCTGCTGCGCGAGGAGAGGGGATTATGAGCGCCGCTTAAAGGAGCCCCAGAGATCGGCACGAGCCGCGGCTATCAGCACGGACCCCAGAGACGGGCGTGAAACGCTAAGGCTGCTACTGCCGCCACCAAGAAGCCTGTGTGCGAGCACAGGTCACAATCCACACCGCCCCTCCCAGGAGCCTGTGCAGCCCGCCACTGCCAGGGTCCCGTGATCCAGGGACAACTTCCCCGGGAGAACGCATGGCGCTCCTCAGGCTGGTGCAATGTCACACCGGCCTCTGCCGCCACAGGCTCGCCCCGCATCCGTACCCCTCCCTCTCCCCGGCCTGAGTGAGCCAGAGCCCCGGAAGCAGCTGCTCCTTTAACCCCGTCCTGTGTGAGCAAAGAACAGACGCCCTCAGGCGACCTACACGCAGAGGCCGGTCCAAATCCAAAGCTGAACCCTGGGAGCTGTGCGAACAAAGAAGAGAAAGGGAAATTTCTCCCAGCAGCCTCAGAAGCAGCGGATTAAAGCTCTACAAACAACTTGATGTACTTGCATCTGTGGAATACCTGAATAGACAACGAATCAACCCAAATTGAGGAGGTGGACTTTGGGAGCAAGATATATTATTTTTTCCCCTTTTCCTCTTTTTGTGAGTGTGTATGTGTATGCTTCTGCATGAGATTTTGTCTGTATAGCTGTGCTTTCACCATTTGTCCTAGGGTTCTGTCTGTCCGTTTTTTATTTTTATTTTTTTTACTTTAAAAATTTTTTTTCTTTTTTTCTTAATAATTATTTCTTATTTTTTTACTTTAATAACTTTATTTTATTTTACCTTACTTTATTTTATTTTATCCTCTTTCTTTTTTTTCTTTCTATTTTTTCTCCATTTTATTCTGAGCCGTGTGGATGATAGGCTCTTAGTGCTCCAGCCAGGCATCAGGGCTGTGCCTCTGAGGTGGAAGAGCCAACTTCAGGACACTGGTTCACAAGAGACCTCCCAGCTCCATGTAATACCAAACGACGAAAATCTCGCAGAGATCTCCATCTTAACACCAAGACCCAGCTTCACTCAACGACCAGCAAGCTATAGTGCTGGACACCCTATGCCAAACAACTAGCAAGACAGGAACACAGCCCCATCCATTAGCACAGAGGCTGCCTAAAATCATAGTAAGGCCACAGACACCCCAAAACACAGCACCAGATGTGGACCTGCCCACCAGAAAGACAAGATCCAGCCTCATCCACTAGAACACAGGCACTAGTCCCTTCCACCAGGGAGCCTGCACAACCCACTGAACCAACCTTAGCCACTGGGGACAGATACCAAAAACAACGGGAACAACGAACCAGCAGCCTGCGAAAAGGAGACCCCAAACACAGTAAGATAAGCAAAATAAGAAGACAGAAAAACACACAGCAGATGAAGGAGCAAGGTAAAAACACACCAGACCTAACAAATGAAGAGGAAATAGGCAGTGTACCTGAAAAAGAATTCAGAATAATGATAGTAAAGATGATCCAAAATCTTGGAAATAGAATAGACAAAATGCAAGAAACATTTAACAAGGACGTAGAAGAACTAAAGAGGAACCAAGCAACAATAAACAACACAATAAATGAAATTAAAAATACTTTAGAAGGGATCAATAGCAGAATAACTGAGGCAGAAAAACGGATAAGTGACCTGGAAGATAAAATAGTGGAAATGACTACTGCAGAGCAGAATAAAGAAAAAAGAACGAAAAGAACTGAGGACAGTCTCAGAGACCTCTGGGACAACATTAAACACACCAACATTCGAATGATAGGGGTCCCAGAAGAAGAAGAGAAAAAGAAAGGGACTGAGAAAATATTTGAAGAGATTATAGTTGAAAACTTCCCTAATATGGGAAAGGAAATAGTTAATCAAGTCCTGGAAGCACAGAGAGTCCCATACAGGATAAATCCAAGGAGAAACATGCCAAGACACATATTAATCAAACTATCAAAAATTAAAGAAAACGTATTAAAAGCAGCAAGGGAAAAACAACAAATACCACACAAGGGAATCCCCATAAAGTTAACAGCTGATCTTTCAGCAGAAACTCTTCAAGCCAGAAGGGAGTGGCAGAACATATTTAAAGTGATGAAGGAGAAAAACCTACAACCAAGATTACTCTACCCAGCAAGGATCTCATTCAGATTTGATGGAGAAATTAAAACCTTTACAGACAAGCAAAAGCTGAGAGAGTTCAGCACCACCAAACCAGCTTTACAACAAATGCTAAAGGAACTTCTCTAGGCAAGAAACAAGAGAAGGAAAACACCTACAATAACAAACCCAAAACATTTAAGAAAATGGGAATAGGAACATACATATCGATAATTACCTTAAATGTAAATGGATTAAATGCTCCCACCAAAAGACACAGACTGGCTGAATGGATACAAAAACAAGACCCGTATATATGCTGTCTACAAGAGACCCACTTCAGACCTAGGGACACATACAGACTGAAAGTGAGGGGATGGAAAAAGATATTTCATGCAAATGGAAATCAAAAGAAAGCTGGAGTAGCAATTCTCATATCAGACAAAATAGACTTTAAAATAAAGACTATTACAAGAGACAAGGAAGGACACTATATAACGATCAAGGGATTGATTCAAGGAGAAGATGTAAAAATTGTAAACATTTATGCACCCAACATAGGAGCACCTCAATACGCAAGGCAAATATTAACAGCCATAAAAGGGGAAATCGACAGTAACACAGTCATAGTAGGGGACTTTAACACCCCAGTTTCACCAATGGACAGATCATCCAAAATGAAAATAAATAAGGAAACACAAGCTTTAAATGATACACTAAACAAGATGGACTTAATTGATGTTTATAGGACATTCCACCCAAAAACAACAGAATACACATTTTTCTCAAGTGCTCATGGAACATTCTCCAGGATAGAGCATATCTTGGGTCACAAATCAAGCCTTGGTAAATTTAAGAAAATTGAAATCGTATCAAGTATCTTTTCCGACCACAACGCTATGAGACTAGATATCAATTACAGGAAAAGATCTGTAAAAAATACAAACACAAGGAGGCTACACAATACACTACTTAATAACGAAGTGATCACTGAAGAAATTAAAGGGGAAATCAAAAAACACCCAGAAACAAATGACAATGGAGACACGACGACCCAAAACCTAAGGGATGCAGCAAAAGCAGTTCTAAGAGGGAAGTTTATAGCAATACAAGGCTACATCAAGAAACAGGAAACATCTCGAATAAACAACCTAAATTTGCACCTAAAGCAATTAGAGAAAGAAGAACAAAAAAACCCCAAAGCTAGCAGAAGGAAAGAAATCATAAAGATCAGATCAGAAATAAATGAAAAAGAAGTGAAGGAAACAATAACAAAGATCAATAAAACTAAAAGCTGGTTCTTTGAGAAGATAAACAAAATTGATAAACCATTAGCCAGACTCATCAAGAGAAAAAGGGAGAAGACTTAAATCAATAGAATTAGAAATGAAAAATGAGAAGTAACCACTGACACTGCAGAAATACAAACGATCATGAGAGATTACTACAAGCAACACTATGCCAATAAAATGGACAACCTGGAAGAAATGGACAGATTCTTAGAAATGCACAACCTGCCGAGACTGAACCAGGAAGAAATAGAAAATATGAACAGACCAATCACAAGCACTGAAATTGAAACTGTGATTAAATATCTTCCAACAAACAAAAGCCCAGGACCAGACGGCTTCACAGGCGAATTCTATCAAACATTTACAGAAGAGCTAACACCTCCTTCCCAAACTCTTCCAAAATATTGCAGAGGGAGGAACACTCCCAAACTCATTCTACGAGGCCACCATCACCCTGATACCAAAACCAGACAAAGATGTCACAAAGAAAGAAAACTACAGGCCAATATCACTGATGAACATAGTTGCAAATATCCTCAACATCATACTAGCAAACAGAATCCAGCAGCACATTAAAAGGATCATACACCATATTCAAGTGGGGTTTATTCCAGGAATGCAAGGATTCTTCAATATACGCAAATCAATCAACGTGATACATCGCATTAACAAATTGAAGGGGAAAAACCATATGATCATCTCAATAGATGCAGAGAAAGCTTTCGATAAAATTCAACACCCATTTATGATAAAAGCCCTGCAGAAAGTAGGCATAGAGGGAACTTTCCTCAACATAATAAAGGCCATATATGACAAACCCACAACCAACATCATCCTCAATGGTGAAAAACTGAAACCATTTCCACTAAGATCAGGAACAAGACAAGGTTGCCCACTCTCACCACTATTATTCCACATAGTTCTGGAAGTGTTAGCCACAGCAGTCAGAGAAGAAAAAGAAATAAAAGTAATCCGAATCGGAAAAGAAGAAGTAAAGCTGTCTCTGTTTGCAGATGACATGATACTATACATAGAGAATCCTAAAGATGCTACCAGAAAACTACTAGAGCTAATCAATGAATTTGGTAAAGTAGCAGGATACAAAATTAATGCACAGAAATCTCTTGCATTCCTATATACTAATGATGAAAAATCTGAAAGTGAAATTAAGAAAACACTCCCGTTTACCATTGCAACAAAAAGAATAAAATATCTAGGAATAAACCTACCTAAGGAGAAAAAAGACCTGTATGCAGAAAATTATAGGACACTGATGAAAGAAATTAAAGATGATACAAATAGATGGAGAGGTATACCATGTTCTTGGATTGGAAGAATCAACATTGTGAAAATGACTCTACTACCCAAAGCAATCTACAGATTCAATGCAATCCCTATCAAACTACCACTGGCATTTTTCACAGAACTAGAACAAAAAATTGCACAATTTGTATGGAAACACAAAAGACCCTGAATAGGCAAAGCAATCTTGAGAACGAAAAATGGAGCTGGAGGAATCAGGCTCCCTGACTTCAGACTATATTACAAAGCTACAGTAATCAAGACAGTATGGTACTGGCACAAAAACAGAAACATAGATCAATGGAACAGGATAGAAAGCCCAGAGATAAACCCATGCACATATGGTCACCTTATCTTTGATAAAGGAGGCAAGCATATACAGTGGAGAAAAGACAGCCTCTTCAATAAGTGGTGCTGGGAAAATTGGACGGGTACATGTAAAGGTATGAAATGAGAACACTCCCTGACACCATACACAAAAATAAACTCCAAATGGATTAAAGACCTAAGTGTAAGGCCAGACACTATAAAACTCTTAGAGGAAAACATAGGCAGAACACTCTATGACATAAATCACAGCAAGATCCTTTTTTTTGACCCACCTCCTAGAGAAATGGAAATAAAAACACAAATAAACAAGTGGGACCTCATGAAACTTAAAAGCTTTTGCACAGCAAAGGAAACCATAAACAAGACCAAAAGACAACCCTCAGAATGGGAGAAAATATTTGCAAATGAAGCAACTGACAAAGGATTAATCTCCAAGATTTACAAGCAGCTCATGCAGCTCAATAACAAAAAAAGAAACAACCCAATCCAAAAATGGTCAGAAGACCTAAATAGACATTTCTCCAAAGAAGATATACAGATTGCCAACAGACACATGAAAGAATGCTCAACATCATTAATCATTAGAGAAATGCAAATCAAAACTACAATGAGATATCATCTCACACTGGTCAGAATGGCCATCATCAAAAAATCTAGAAACAATAAATGCTGGAGAGGGTGTGGAGAAAAGGGAACCCTCTTGCACTGTTGGTGGGAATGTAAATTGATACAGCCACTATGGAGAACAGTATGGAGGTTCCTTAAAAACTAAAAATAGAACTACCATATGACCCAGCAATCCCACTACTGGGCATATACCCTGAGAAAACCGTAATTCAAAAAGAGTCATGTACCAAAATGTTCATTGCAGCTCTATTTACAATAGCTAGGACGTGGAAGCAACCTAAGTGTCCATCGACAGATGAATGGATAAAGAAGATGTGGCACATATATACAATGGAATATTACTCAGCCATAAAAAGAAAAGAAATGGAGGTATTTGTAGTGAGGTGGATGGAGTTAGAGTCTGTCATACAGAGTGAAGTAAGTCAGAAAGAGAAAAACAAATACAGTATGCTGACACATATATATGGAATCTAAGGGGAAAAAAAAAGTCATGAAGAACCTAGTGGCAAGACGGGAATAAAGACACCGACCTACTAAAGAATGGACTTCAGGATATGGGGAAGGGGAAGGGTAAGATGTGACAAAGTGAGAGAGTGGCATGGACATATATACACTACCAAATGTAAAATAGATAGCGAGTGGGAAGCAACCGCATAGCACAGGGACATCAGCTCCGTGCTTTGTGACCACCTAGAGGGGTGGGATAGGGAGGGTGGGAGGGAGGGAGATGCAAAAGGGAAGAGATATGGGAACATATGTATATGTATAACTGATTCACTTTGTTATAAAGCAGAAACTAACACACCATTGTAAAGCAATTATACTCCAATAAAGATGTTAAAAAAAAATAATAATGATAATATAACCCAATATGGAGTGTATGTATCAATTTGAAACTCTATTTTCTTGGCAATTAATCACTTCCTGTGAATGTCTAAATGCCTAAAGTATTTTCACAAGTTTCTGCCTTCCATGCAAAAAAAAAAAAAAAAAAAAAATCTCATCTCTTGCTGCTTCCCTATGAAAATCTTGCATTCCAGCTAGATTTGTCTTTTAGCAGGAGTCTAAAAACTCAAATGAATCCAGGAGCCATGAAGTAAGAAGGCCTGGAGACTGCAGAATTGTGAGGACTGGTCAACTGTGAGGGACAGAGCCATGGGAGGCAAGCAGGTGCTACTCAGAAGAATCAAATTATATTAATGTGGATATACAGGCCTAAGATTATGGAATTACATCTTTAAGATGCCTCATCACTAAAATGCTTTATGAAAACAATAAAGTGAGCACAAAGCTGAATGGCTAAAACAAAGACAAGAGAGCAAAAAATAAAAATTAAAGAAAGAAGTTAGGAATTGGGAATATAGAAAGTCATAAGAAAGAAAGCCACAACATAATTTATGTAAAAAGAGGAAACTTTCAAAAACAAATGGTGTAAAATTGAAAAAAAATCTCTGCTATATATGCGTGCCTACTGTTCTAACATAAAACTTGAGTTGTATTGAGTTATTTCTAGCAATTAAAAGACATCTAATTAGTTATATTATTTTGAAGGAGATTTTAAATGATTGGCTACTAAATCCAATTATTTAAAAATTAAGAAAAAATTGATTCGATATTCTTTTGTGTGTTAAAAATCTGAAGGTGATTTTAATATTCCACATTTTTAGGTTTAAGCCGGCAGACAGCAGTTGAAATTGACATGTGAGAGTTCTAAGTCCCAGATGCTAGCTGCCAACTGCCTTTTTGTTCTTGTTTCCTTGGAAACGGAGGTTGGTTTCACAAAAACAAGGTAAGTACAACTTTTACAGAAGAGAAATGGAACACTCTTGTCAACTTGCTGGCTGAGACCTGTGAGTGCAGCTTTCCAAAAAACACTGAAGTTGGAAGCCAGTTGAGGCATAGAGGGGTGTGTGGCAAAGCATCAGTACCCATGTTCTTCCTATTTAAATTGACTGTGGGAAAATGACCCAATAAGATATTCAAAAAGATCAAAATTAAAACAGTCAAAACTTTATCAAGTCAAAAACATTTGAGTCTAGGGTGAAAAATATGATACAGAACATCCAACAATGAGATGCTTTTAAATCTTCAGTAATGTTAGGTAGACCATTATTGAGTGGTACTATAGGTCAACAGTTCTCAGAAATGGCAAGAGTGACTTACCCCATAGTGATGGGTGGGCCAAGTTAGGGTAAGAGGAAGTGAAAGAAGACTTTTCTCCCAGGAGTGTTTTGCAAAAGTTCTTCAGGTGATTCTGATTTGCCCTATCCCCTCTGACTTTATAAATCACTGATCTGATCTAACCATCTATTTTTGGGGAAGAGGGGCACTAAGGCACAGAAAGACAAAGTTATTCATATAAAAACTGAAATCTAGCTAACGGCAAGCCAGGCAGAGAACCTAGCTCTCTCCTTTCTTCAAACATGTGTTTATTTTATACAGTGTTACAGATTGTTGCTATTGTCATGATTTCAAAATTCTCCTGATCATTTTATTTTTCTTTAGATTTCATCAACTGAATATAAAGAAATGTAATCATAGTATATAAAAACTATTCATAAAATATAAGGATTTAAACAGTTATGCGTTGAAAGCCAACAGTTAACTTTTTTTAACATCATAGTTAAGTTGCCGATGCTATATATAGTAAGCTGGAAAACATAGCAAAAATTAGGACAGGATATCACTTCGTTTTTTTAAAAATTTTAAATTAATCAGAGATGATCTTTTTTTTTAACTTAATGTTAACAACAGGATTTATTTAGAACAAACTTACCCCCTAAGATGAACCATATTGTGTGGAGATTCTTTGTATAACTGAAGTGGATAGTGGGCCAAAACAAAGGCTATAAAAGCCCATGGCTACATCTGTTACCTGTTTAGGTGTCTTAAAAAAGTATTTACATTTTTAAAATTGGAATTCCTTTGCCTGTCTCACAGTAATGACTTGGTAAACTGTTGGTGTTGTCTGCTATTTTAAGAAAAAGAACTGTCTCTTTAAAATCATGATAAAACCCAGAACTTAAAAAGCTAATTTCTATTTCAGTGAATCAAAGAACAGTGATTAAACACAAGGTTCCTTCAGTGATGTTCTACCACAGCCTTCATGTTTCCCATCACACTACATATGGTCCAATTGTTTACAGATTACAAAAAAAAAATCCCTGCTCAGATGTTAAAACAAGATGTTTTCTTCACTTTCAAATGGCAGGCTGACTGCCAATTTTTACAATTAGTTATTCTGTGCAAAGAAAAAAAGTTTAATTATCACAATTTCTTATGTGTGGACATTACTCTTGTGATGGCTATCAACCTGAGGCCTGATAGAAATGAACTCTGGTCCACGACACGGGGAAAGCCTCTTGGGAAGACAGCTTTTTGTAAGGGAGATGGAATCGCAAAATAAGGAGGGCAAAGCATCTTCGCCAGAAATAGGTATTGCAACATCAAGGCAAACCAGCCACCTGCCAGTGACAACGTTTCCCTATGGCACCGTCTGGCAGACAGAATTTCACAGTGTGAAACAATAGGGCTGCACACACCATGAGTGCACCTATCAATGGGTCACTGATTCTTTAAAAAGACTTGCTGAAGGAGGTAGAGTGATGACGGCAGGGAAACAAACTGGCAGGAGAAAGACTCCCATTTAGATGCTAAACCCCTGTTTATTGAATGAGCTCAAAGTTGGTGCTCTCATTTCCTAGAGGAATTGTTTGGATCCACAATAAATTGTCATGGTATTGTTAGCTGGAAGTTGAAGAAAATATATTAATGAACTTACATACTTAGAATTCGATGTACTATATATTTCAGTGTCTATACCCCCTCAAGCCTCCAAAGTGCCTAGCTTTACATATAACAGTTGATTTAAAAAATCATATTGGATAAGTAATACATCCAGAATGATAACAAGTGGCCCCAAGAACGAGGATCTTGGCAGGTGGAATTAAGGAAAGGGGTGTAAAATATGTTAAATTCTTTTGCTTCATTTTGTTTGTCTTTAACAGGATTCTGCATTACGAACCAGACTTTTAAAAATTACTTGAGAAAATGATAATAAAGATGTGTTTCAGGAAGAGCTGTGCTAGTGTGGTGTCTAGTGATACTTCCTTTATGTTTTATGCTGTTTATAGGCGGAAAGAGAGGGGAGCTGAATGCCAACTTTCTGAGGTTTGTCCAAACCTGGATGACTTTGCATGCTATTCAAAGATTTTATCAATGGATGAAAAGCTTTTGTTTATTAGTTAAAACCTGTAATTCAAGACCTTTTGGCTACCTCTAGGGGCATGCATCTCATTAAAATTGTGTACAAACTATCAATAGTTTAATGGTTGAAAATATATTGGTGAGGAAAGGGGACATTCAAATGACAATGGAAGTGTAATAGAAATTGTAATTCTCTCACCTCACCTCTAGTCTCATTCCCAAGGGTAACATTGCTAGTCCCATGACAGTTCTAAATAACAGGCCTATCCCTCTATATCTTGGTTTATCATTGTTAGACCAAATCAACTTGCTCTCCTCTAGGAAAAATTAAGGAGTTTACCTCAAACCTGCCACCTCTTCTCTTCCACACCTGAATTTTGTCAGCTTTATTATATTTTTTTCTTTCTGCTAGTGATTCTCATTTTAAATTACTTTTCATGAATTTTAATTACTTAAGGAATATAACAATATCTTCTCCTAAAAAATCTAAAATATTACAAGTACAACTATTATCTTCTTTGACTCTCATTTCAATGTGCACAAATAGTTGAATACTTGTAAGGCTGTGATTTCAACAATCAAAGAAATTTCTCTTGGGGCAAATGTCTCTCTAGTACTTCATGTATACCCACATAAAATAATGGTATAGGGCTTCCCTGGTGGCACAGAGGTTGAGAGTCCGCCTGCCATTGCAGGGGATACGGGTTCAGGCCTTGGTCTGGGAGGATCCCACATGCTGCGGAGCGACTGGGCCCGTGTGCCACAACTACTGAGCCTGCACTCTAGAGCCCGTGAGCCACAACTGCTGAAGCCCGTGCGCCACAACTGCTGAAGCCCGTGCTCCACAGCAGGAGAAGCCACCGCAGTGAGAGGCCCGCGCACGGCAGCGAGAAGTGGCCCCCTGCTCACTGCAACTAGAGAAAGCCAGCGCACAGCTACGAAAACCCAACGCAGCCAAAAAATAAAAATAAATAAGAATAAATTTATTAAAAAATAATAATAATAATAATGGTATGTGACACATAGTGTTTCCATCTGAAGTTGAGACAATGGAAGTACAGCTAGCATTTACTTTTAACGTGCTACTTAAAATTTCTCTTCAGGTTGAGAGGATACAAAATAGAAACTGGAAATGATCCTATAGAAACAAAAATTCCATAGCATTTTTATAGTACCTATTCATTCTTCATTTATTCATTCATCAAATTATTCATTTAGAGCCAGATATTATGGATACTCAGAAGATTAAGAGTCATATATTACTCTAAAGTCTTCAAAGTGTAGTAGAGAGATCAGTGGTCAGTCTCCAGTCATTGATTCTTAAGCCAATATGAGGTCATTCAAATCAAGTATTGAATCTCTTTTCCAGTTGCTGCTTTTGGTAGCAATAGAGCTTCCTATTTCAGGAAGCAGGGGGTATATGCTTTTCTACAGCTTTCTTTATACATCTCTAATGCCTCTGCAACCTCCTTTTTATGTCTGGTTTATTAATTGTTACTACTTAAGATAATTTTTATACCAAGAAATGTATTTGCCCAAAAGATCTAGAAAGAGAGAAACTTCATTAATGAAGACATGCTTCCCTTAAAAAGTTGCTAAAAGCTATATCTTCACACTTTTTTTATTATTATTTTAAGGAGAAGTTAGAATTCCAGGAAAGGTCATAATTTACATAAACTTAATAAAATTTAACCTGACTCTGGGTTTACTTAATGTAAGCTTCATTAGGGAATCTCTTTGATTCTAAAATATTAAACCTAATTAGCCCAAACAAAATTATTTTGCATACTGACTACGATACTGAATGTATCGTATGTACTGTATCTCTACAGTGTTTGTTTTAAGTCTGGAGGGTCAATCCAGACCATGAAGCCATGACTAGCAATTACTTATGCCAGAATCTTCAATAATTTCATCTCCGAAAATAGTAGGCAGAAAGTAAGTATTCATAATCCTTTGCTGAATGAATGGATAGGATCTGGGTCAGGTCGTAGGGAACCAAGTTTGGTTAAGACTTCAATTCAACTGAAAAGATTTTGGATTCCTGGGCCCAGTTATCTCATCTGTAGGGTGAGGTGCTCAGACACATGTGATTGTAATCTATTTTATATATACTTCCTGTATGCTGCTGAGGAGAGGAATTCAATGATTCAAAAGTATAAGAGGAATGATCCCTGCCTTCCAAATACTTTCATTTCAGAAGAGTGGCCAACATTTTCATCTGTGACATTACTAACTTTGAGAAAATAAAGAGTGTAAACCCTGATTAATATCATATGCATGTTTTATGTGTTATTCACTCATTTATTTCCCAAATATACATGAATTATTTGCTGTGTGACATGTATCCTACGAAGCACCTGGGACATAATGTTAAAATATTATGATGTGTCAGACTAGCTCACAAGAGAGTGAAATATATGCAGTGATCAGAGAAGTCATCATAGAAGAGACCGGCTGTACTATGAAGGATGGGGAGGAGGTCATTACGTAGAAATGAATTTGGAATCGAAGCAGGTAGAGCAAGCCTGAGAAGGAGGAAATAACACAGAGAACGTTATGGAGTTTGAATAAAGACCAATCCAGCTGCTGTTTAGATAAAAGACCTGTTTTCCTAGGCACTGGTTTTAAACGTTGTGTATGTTTTTTTTTTTCTTTTTGGGCAACGGAACCCTTATTTCAAATGATACCTCACATAGTAATTTATTATTATATAAAATACATTAAATAAAATTACAGTAATGAAATATCGATTTTAAGCAAAAATTCTTAAAATTTGTTTACTTTACCATCATTAATAGCAATAAGAAATCTATTTTAAAAAACTCAATAATCTGGAATTTAGATTTGCTGTCAAAAATAACTCTTAATGGCTAATACATTTTTAAATGATTAACTTTTAATGAGATTGAAAATGAGAAAAGAAAGGTCTTCTGTACACTTAGGTACCATTTCTGATGCTCTTCTTTCCATTCTAAGATCCTAATTTTTCCTTCATGCATTGTACTTTTTATCACTAGATATTATATTTGGATATTTTTTATATCTCTCACTCATTATTTTAATGTGTCACATTTTCCTCTATCTCCTTGACCATATGAAGTATATTTGTATTAGCTGTTGTTATGGACTGAATATCTGTACCTTCCCCTCTATATTGAAATCCTAACCTCCCAGTGTGATAGTATAAGAGGTGGAGCCTTTGAAAGGTTATTAGGTCATTGGAGGAACTCTCATGTATGGAATCAATGGCCTTATAAGACGAGACAGGCTTTCTCTTTCTGCTTTTTCTCTCTACCAAGTGAGGATACAAAGAGAAGATGAACATCTGCAAACCAGAAAGAGTGCCCTAACCAGACACTGGATGTGCTGGTGCCTTGATCTTGGACTTCCAGCCTCTAGAACTGTGAGAAATAAATGCTTTTTGTTTAAGTCACCCAGTCTGTGGTATTCTGATATAACTGCCTAAACTGGCTAAGACAGTTGTTTTAATGTCCTTATTTTTAATTGTCATTTTTGTCATCTCTGAGTCTGTTTCTATTGATTGGTTTTTCTTCTGAGAATAGGGCCCATTTCCTGCTTATTTGCATGACTAATAATTTTTTATTTAACATTGGACGTATGATTTTACATTATTGGTGGCTGGATTTTGTTGTAATCATTTAAAAAACTATTATGCTTTGTTCTGATATTCTACTAAGGTGCTTGGAATCAGTTTCATCCTTTTGAAGTTTGCTTTTGAGTTTTACTATCATAAGTCCAGAATACCTTTCAATCCATAGCTAATGTGTCTCTAATACTGAAGTACTACTCTTGAGGACTCTAACCCATGCTCTGTGCATTAGGAGTTTGGTCCATTCTGGATTGCTGAAACACAAACCACTCCCAGCCTGATGTGATCTCTGGGGTTTAATCTTTTGAATCTTTTCTGGGGGTTATTTCCCTATCTTCAGTAGTTACCTCACATGCAAGTGCAAATAAGTACTTTGCAAAAAAACCCAAAGGGACTCTTCTGAAGACCTTTGGAGTGTTCTCTCTCTCTCAGTCTTTCTCTCTAATATTTTATCCTGCAAATTAGCCCCTCCTGAATGCTGAACTCTTGACTGCTCAATTTGGAGAAACTGCCAGTTTCTTAATGGGTTCTCCTGTCCAATAACGTGGCTGGGAACTCTACCTAGACAGTGAGCTGAGGTATGTCTAGGGTTCCTCTCATTTGCTTTCCTTTTCTCAGGGACTACTGTACTCAGCTGCCTATTGTCCAATGTCTGAAAATCATTGTTTCATATATTTTGTTGAGGTTTCTAGTTATTTAAGATGAGAGGGTAAATTTTGTCCCTCTTGTTCCATCATGGCTGGTTTGCAGAAATCCCTGATTTATTTCTGCATTTGTTTTTCAGAAAGAGAGAGAGACAGAGAGAGGGAGAGAGGTAAGGGGGTGGGAGACAGAAAGAGAGAGAGAGAAAGAGACAGAGAGAGGAAAGAAAGAAAGTTAATCATGAAACACAAATAACTATAGTTATAAAGCTGATAATTCTAATGACTGACCTGAAAATTATAGGATTTTCTTAAATTATTATAAAATGATCAAGAACTTTTAAATTATTTTTAGTAGGAGATCATTTGTTTGAAAGTTAAATCACTGAAATATCCAACAACTGTCCACATTTCTTTTTCTAAACATAAAAATCATATAGTAAGCAAACAGAACTTACAATACAATGTCTGTATCACAATAGTCTCAGAATACAGCACATAATTTTCACTTGCCATGGTGCAAATTTCTGTGATTCTATGGTGTGAGAATATGCCATGCTAATCTATCTGGCATTTCATTGTCCATGGCTTATGTGTGCACTAGTCAACAGAATATTTACTTTTAAATTTAAATGAGTGGATGTGCATACATCTGAATTAAGGAATGGCAGATGGAGGAAGAGGAGAGGAAAGAGAGAGAGGAGGATTAGTGGGAGAAGGAGGAAGAATATATTTACAATTTTTGAAAAAGTTCAGATTGCAAAATTCTCAAAGAACATATTTAGAAGAACTTCAACTACATCTATAGAGGGAGCCAAGGAAGCTTTATACAGAGTTCTGAATTATATTTGCAACACAATTGTTGAAGATATCAATATTTTTCTATTTAAATATTTTTATATAAAATTATTTGAATAGTTAAAATGTTTTTTAAAACTACACATAAAAAATTTACTCAGCCATAAAAAAGAATAAAATAATGCCATTTGCAGTAGCATGGATGGACCTAGAGATTATCATACCAAGTGAAGTAAGTCAGAAAAAGACAAATACCATATGATATCACTGGTATGTGGAATCTAAAATATGATACAAATAAAGTTATTTACAAAACAGAAACAGACTCACAAATGTAGAAAACACACTTATGGTTACCAATGGGGAAAGGAGGTTGGGGAGGGTTAAATTAGGAGTTTGGAATTAGCAGATACAAACTACTATATATAAAATAGATAAACAACAAGGTCCTAATGTATAGCACAGGGAACTATATTCAAAATCCTATAATAAACCATAGTGGAAAAGAATATGAAAAAGAATATGTATAATCTTTTTGCTGTACACCAGAAACTAACACAACACTGTAAATCAACTATACTTTAATTAAAAAAATTCAACTCAAAAAGAATTTGAAAATGGTTGGTACAGAAGGATTATGGAGAGAAGTAAAGGAAAATTAGTAGGAAAGAAAGGGAAGAGCCATCACCTGGTCCTGGAAAGTGATCACTAGCTTAGTGATTCCCTAAGCTAGTGATCTCCGAACAAGGTGTGTCCCATTTGCAAATGATGAATCGTGAGGGAGCAAATATAAAAACAGGTTTTTAAAATGTATTTTCCAAAACATAAAAATCATATGATAAACAAAACTTACAATATTGTATACATATCTAATAGCTACATGAGTATAATGTAGATATACATGTGAGTGTATGTTCAATATTTTTTTCCTAACCAGAATTGCATGATTAAAAATTCTAGAGATTATTCTAAGCAAATGGGGCAGAGGCAATTGCTACTTCTTAAACATAGGAGTAACAGGGTCACAACAGTGATTTATGAAGCCTATCCCAGTGTCTACATGTAGAGTTGTCCCGAGTAACACTACCCCAGGGACACAGAATGAGTTGATCCTTAAAATTCTTATTTTTCACTACACCCCGATTGTCATAGTCTCTCTTACCTCTATTGGTGCAAAAGGATGATTCTGTACTAAGTGGCCATTTGAGATCATTTTAAAGGGCAAATAATTTGGACTATTATTTCATTAGTACAAAATATCAAGAACAGACATTTACACCATTTATGCAGGCATTGGAATTCAGGCCCTGAGAACTACAGAAGATAATTGGGCATTTGCCTGTGGAGTAAACTACCAAACTACATCTTGTGCTTCATTCTGGGTAGGGGAGGGAGCTGGCAGTGTTCTTTACCTCCTGAGAAGGCTGCCTAAAGGCACAGTGTTACGGAAATTCACCCAGCTTTCTTTTTGGAGGGATTTCAGCCTGCTTCAGGTCACTATAAAATATAAGGTATTCTCAGTGTAAAAGAAAGGGCAGTGTGTGTGTGTGTGTGTGTGTGTGTGTGTGTGTGTGAAAATTAAAGTTACTTTGGCAAAGAAGAGTGAGAAGAGCCTGGTATTTAATCTTAACAATTAGCAAGCTTGGAAAGCCTTTAAATACCAAGAAATGAACATGCTAAACATGTAATGAATTGGCATTTTGATGCTGCTAAAAGGGGATAAATGCAAATACAAAGACCATAAATCAAAGTTATCCTTTATCTTTTAGGTGCTGGCTACAATTAAGACATAATATTTTAAGAATGCATTGTTATTATGAAATTAAAAACTAAAAAATGTATATTGCCATTACTTAAGTTTGAAAACATACTTATTACTTAGAAAATTTCACTAAAAAAATAAGAATTTTAAAATTTTTCTATGAAACAAATGCCATGAAAATGGTTATATTTTTAAAACACGGTTTTAAATCTATGGGCCTGTGCTGTCCAGTACAGTCACCACTAGCCATAGGTGGCTCTTTAAAATTATATTTTAAATAATTAAAATTATATAAAATCAGAAATTTAGTTTTTCCATAACATTGCCCACATTTCAGGTATGGACAGGTGCTACTGTTTTAGATCTCTCCATCACAGCATTGGTATAGACTCATATAAAATAAATCTTAAAATAATTTGAGCAATCCCAATAATAAAACCCTGAAGATATTAGTATCTATATTTACATTTGTGTGTGGTGTGCATAAACATGATAACTACTAAATTTCTTTTTATTTTAGGGCTGCTGAAATGAAACCATTTTGATAGGCATTTTACACATCAAAATGGAGCTGTAGATAGTAACAAGTTATTGTCATCCATGTGATTAATTCACAATGCTTACCACTTACAATAAGAGAATTGCTACAATGGTCTGTTATCATTCTTTCAATTAAACATGGAAATAATACATTTCACAAGTTTATAAAAATTAATATGCATTTGGAAGTCTATCAAATTAGCTCATAATCTTTGTGAATTTCTCAATTAGAACTGTAAACCCTTGCCTTACTCAGAATAATATTAACAGAAATTTTGAAACAAAAGTATAAAGTGGATCTTTTAAAACACATCTGTATTAAGTTTGATAAGTAATTATTATAATTAGTGCTTTTGGTGAACATTTTATTAGAGGAATTCAGTTTGCTTCTTAATCAAAGAAGCCCATCCAAAATGGGTAGATTCATAATAAGCAAAGTCTAAACATATGAAACCTAATGTAGGACCAAAAAGATAACAGGATTTGATTGAGGAAGGAGCTATCAGCAATTTAGCCCTAGTGTGCTTTAGGTATAATTTCACTACATATTTAAGCCCTAGTGTATTTAGGTATAATTTAATCCAACCACCAAATTTTACAGGTGAAGTGATAAAAATGCAAATATATATATGTATAAATTAGGTGGCAGACCCAAAGTAGAGCCCAGTTTTCCAGAGTACCAAGGCAAGGGCAAGGCTCTTTCCTTTTTGTACACATGTCAAAGAGCTGGAAAAAGGTGACATTAGCTTAGCAAAAGCAAATAGAATTCAATGCCTTATCTTATCATTAACCATTTGAATAAGGAACATCATAACTTCCAAGGTTACACATAATTCATATCTGACATTCACAAGGATGGGAATAAATGTCCACTAAACTGCACATGAATCATTATAGAATAACTCTTTTAGACACTAACAATTAGAGTGGTAGTCAAAATGAAAATGATAAATCCAAAGTCTTGACTTTGCATACAAGACCCTGAATGATCTGGATCTAACCGAAATTCTATTGCTTACGTAGCGACACATAGCTTTGCTTTATTTAGTCAGTAAATTTAAATCCAACACACATTTACTACAGTTGCCTACTATATATCTCAAATTATTCCAGACAGTAAGATTGGTCCCAGAAAGGAGGCATTGTTTACTATCTTCAAGGAATGGAGGTAGGTGGAGAAGCAAATCTTTTTCATTTCCTTGAGGATATTTATTTTGTAATAAAAGAAAAGAAAAAATTGAAAAAGGTAATAAGAGCTGTGACAAACACCCCTGCTATGGAAATATTTCAGATGGGGTCAGTTCAGGCATTAAAGAGATAATCCATGATTTAAATTTTCAATGATGATTAAGCATTAGCTGGGCAAAGAAGCCCAAGAAAGGTATCCTATACAGAGAGGTCAACCCAAATCTCTTCTGAGGCTTAGAGTCATTTACCGAATTGACTCCTCCACATTTTTTAGATGTTCTTCAAACTTAACATATGTAACTGAACCGATGACCTCCTATTTACTGAAATCTGAATGTCTCTTTCTACTCTCTTGAGCAACCTAGACATCTGGGGTTATCCTTGACTCCTTCCCTCACATATCCTACTACTATTTAGCTACCAAATAGAATACTGCCAATTTAACCTCCCGAGGGTCTTTCAAATCTATCCTTTACTTGGATGGCTGCAGTTACCTGCCAGTAGGCCTCTCTTCCTTCAGTGTTACCACTCCTCCATCCATTTTAGGAAGACAAAGGAGCATTTTAAAAGGCAAATATGAACATGTCACCCTCTTGCTTAAAACCTTTCAAAAGTCCTTAACTGCCCTGAATAATATGAGCTCTGACCTGACAGCTGATCTCTCTACCTCGTCTCAGGAATGCCCTTTACTATACAGCAATGAAGAACTTCTTTCAGTTTCTCCAACGCACCAAGTTCTTTTTGCCTCTGGAGTCTCTACATTTACTAGTCCCTTGGCCTGAAATCTCACCATTACCTTTTATTTCCTTTGATGGAAAACTCCTATTCAACTCTCAGGATTCAGCTTAAATGTCACCTCCACCAGTAAGTATCCCTAAACCCTCGGAATCTAGGCAAGTTGTCCATCTTCTGTGCTCCTTTAGTTTTCTTGACTTCCTTTGTCAGAGCATTCACCACATATTTTGAAATGACTAAGAGTAGTGAAGCAGGACCTAATTTATATTTTTCTCTGCTGTTTCCTCTGTTCCTGGCATATAGAATAGGCTCAGTAATTATTATATGGAAATTGTAATTTCTGGGACATGTTTTCTCTATTTTAAGATGAATAAATTAGCGTAATAGATTAGATTTGAATACTCTCTCAGTTTTAAACTTCTCTGATTCTATGGTAGAGATTTTATCAACAGATATCTTAGGTTCATAAGTTGAATAGACAGTTCTTGACCTCACATCTTTCTATTGTACTTTTTCTTTTATACATTAGATAGTCAGTGATCATTTCTTATTCATCTCTGTATTCCCAGCCCCTTGCCACCCATAGATACTCAGTCTTCATCAGATGAATAAACATTAAACACACCAAGTAGGAAATACAGTATTTTCCAAAAATCTATCAATTTAAATTTTGAGAAATTACAATTACAGTTGTCCCTTGGTATCTGCAGGGTATTGGTTCCAGGAGTCCCTGCAGATACCAAAATCCATGGATGCTGAAGCCCCTTATAAAATGGCATAGTGCACTTGGCCCTCCATATTCACAGATACATCATCTGTGGATTCAAACAACTGCGGATGGTCCTCAGTTGGTTGAATCCAGAGATGTGAAATGCTTGAAGGAGGGCCAATTGTATATTTATTGAAAAAACACATGTATGAGTAGACTCATGTAGTTCAAACCCATATTTTTCAGGGCTCAACCGTACTTTTAAGTGAAACTTTAATGCATTGTGAAACACTAGATTCAGAACTATCCTAACTGTAGCAATTTTTAAGTAAATAATCATTTTTTAAAAGCACGTGATATGGGGCACATGCAAGTCTTACCAACCTCTTCTTTCTTCTACCGTCTCAACTGGAAATGTCTTCAAATCTCAGAAGATAACTTTTTCTGACTATAGGAGAGCCCATGTTTTTATTCTTTCCTTTGAGTAGAAAGGAAATTGTTCTATTTAGCCGACAAAAGTGATAGATAAAATTGTGACTACTCCCAGTTGCCCTCCACCCTCAACTGCTATGCACGAAGTAGGCTGAAATCTCCCTCTACTGCAAAATTCAGGAAGGAAAGAGACACATCGCTGTAATAAAGCTCACATTTTCACATATTCACAGTGACTTCTATTCATGAAAGAAACAGAGGGTCACTCTAAAGAATAAATGAAATTACCTGTTAAGGGTGTTCTAAGAAGTTAGGACACTGGATGAAACCGGGGTTTTGTTAGATCAGGAGATAAGAATAAGTTGATATTAGAATAAATATCAATTGGACTAGAAGGGAGGAAGTAGGAATGTGACAAGGAAAATTATGATTTTTTTGTGCTACTGAGCATATATTCCTCATATATGAAAGCATCAGATATATACAGATATTTATTTATAAATACCATCAATCATATTTATTCCTAGGATGCAACTTTTTGTTCACTACCAAACTGCATTTGTATGTGTTTGGCTATGTTAAGTACTGAAGTTATATTCTGCTAAAAGAAAATATAAATTTAATAATATAATGTTATAGATTGAGAATAATCCAGAAACTAAGAATCATTTCTCTTTCTAGACATCTCAAAACGTTCTTTCTCTGTACATGTAAGAGGAATCCTAAATGCATCTGTTCTGGCTTTGCTAAGAACTGGTGCTAGCGCGTGGGAGAATCACATAACTTCCTTAGATCTCATATATAAATGAAGCACTTCATTATTTCACTTATAAAGCCCTGTGTGCACACATCTGATAAATTTATCATGCTCAGAAGGATGTATGTGTTCATGATAGAGATGTGAAATTAGCTTCATACATCCTGACATGTTTACAGTATCAACCTTTAAGTACGTGTATGCAGATATATTTATTTTTGTAGCAACAGTAGCAGAGTACCCATGCCTTTAAAAATAGAGAAGTTCGTGCATTCTAAAAAGGCTTAGGTTAAATAAAACTAATGAACTGGTAACTGTATTCAAGGTAATATATTAAAATTATTATTTTAATTATTAATTATAATCATTAATTATAATTATTTAATTATAATAATAATTATTAATATTTATTAAAATAAATATTACAAAATTGTAAGGGGTTGTTCACATATCTCTTTCTTGATCAAACAAAAAGCCTGAATATTTTTTCCTTTTACATTCTTTAGAACCATTAATTCTGACTAGTACAGTATCATACATTTAACTATGTGTTGTATTTATTAATAGACTAATGGCAGAATAACTTATTTTTACCCTAATAAGAGCTAGTTCTATTTTCTTTTCAAACTCTCCCAAACTGCATTTTCTAATTGTTTTGTTTACTGATCAAATCTTAAGACTATATCTCATTGGTCATGGACTCTAATCAGAGTGTGCTTACATGTTAGTTATTTCCTGTTGATCCCTGATATTTTTTCTGCATTAGGAATGAGTCAATGCATACCTGTATTGTCAGAGTCTCTCTTTGAATCACTCAGTTACTCTGGTATGTGTCTGATCCTAAGAATGCCAAATTGTTAAATATAACATGCATTTATTAATGACTTTTCTGGAGAAAAAGGCACTACCTTAGTAAAGCAAGTTTGTACACTGATTCTAAGAAGCACTAAAATGTATAGTATATGAAAATATAGGAGGAAAAACTGTGACAGAAAAATATGATATATATATATTAATATATATTCATATAAAATATTTTGCTCTGTAGATGAACACACACATTTTGTTTATACACTCGAATACAACGTATTACTTTGTGGCTGCAGAAACTGATGCCTAAAGTAACTAAACTAGGGAAAGGAGTACAACAGAGTGAATTTAAGGAAATGAAAATTTGAGTTCCAGATTTTATTCTAAGCCCGCCATGTTTTCCTAATCTATGTGACCTTGGCAAGTTATTTACTTTATCTCATCTAGTTTCCTCATTTGTAAAATGAGTATATTAATAATACTTACTCCATATAGGATTGGTATAAAATAATGCATGTATTATAAAATGTTTAGGATAAAGAATGGCTTATATAGTTGCACATGTAAGTAATACAATTTTAGAATGAGACCCTTTTTCTTCCTGTTTCAGCTGAGACCTTTGAGATATTAAGTGTCAGCTCTTCCGACATTGGGAAGTGAAAATCTGAATCACTTAGGTAGGACTTGCAAAGGAAGCAGCCTAGGTCCTTAGCTGAGCTGACCACTCACCCCCAACCTATAAAGAGGTGAACAGGACTCAAATAGTCATTGGTTATTAGTGGCAGAGTGTCGTCAAGGAGCTGTCAGTTTGAAATGATGCCCAACTTCACCCTCCAGAGTAGGAATGACGTGTCCTCTCCCTCATAGAAGGAGAGTTTACCTTGTGGCCCCCTGGCGTCTGTGGGGCTCAAAGCTTAGACTCAATCCATGCTTTAAAAATGTGTGCATGTGAGAAGGATGGTTACTCGTCCATGGGGAGAGGAGAGAGAGAACCAGGTAGCTTCAGAAGCTTTCTACGTTCCCATTTGACATAAGGACAAGGATACATGAATGTTTCCCATAAACCAGAAGTGAACAAGTGGAACAGAGTGGGCTGGAGAGCATTAGACACTAGCTGTATTCCACCTGAGAGAGGAAAGGCTACATAACTGTTTCTCATGGACCAGAGTGAAGACTGTGAGAGAAGGTCCAGAGCTAACTCAAATCTTCTGTAAGAAGACTGCATGGAGAGGCACAGTGACCCCCTCCAGAAAAAAAAGGAGAAACTACTGGATTCAAAAGGGAGAGAGAAGGAATATAAATGTGTAGCTGAAGGAAAATGTATTGCTTATGTCATGGGGTCACGGCAGGAAGTTTCCAGTAGTTTCAAAGGCATCCAAGAAAAGGAGGCAACATGGATCACCCAGCGTAGAAAGAATCAGCTGTAAACACCGGTCAGAGCCAGAGGTGGCCAGTTCTCAAAGGCTGTCTGTCCTTACTCGTGTGCTGCTTCCCCACCATCCTGACATTAATGCCTCCTCCTCTCCCATCACAGAGACTCTTGGGAAGGGTGCATGGGGTGCGGGTGGGGGGAATCTGGCCAAATGATAGGGTAAAGGGAGAAGCTGACTAAACTTTTTATCCTTGTCATAGGCTTCCGACCTCAAAGCACCCTGGGCTGGGTAAGAGAAAGAGGCTTTTTGAAATAAAGTTTGGAGGTTTTGAAGATCACCCTGGTCTACACCTGTGCTAGCCAATACAGTAGCCACTAGCCATGCTTGACTATTTAAATTTAAAATAATTAGAATTAAATAAGATTAAATATTCAGTGTATAAGTCACACTATTCCACATTTCAAGTGCTTGATAACTACATGTGGCTACTTTACTGGACAGCACAAATATAGAACATTTCTAATAGCACTGGCTCTAGGTATACTAATTACTGAACTGAGGATTCTGCTTATTTGTTTGTTACTAAAAGTCATCAGGAGATATTTGTTATTATCTGAGTGTAAGCAGGTAGCCTGATTTCACAGAGTAGAGTTAAATGGCTAGGAGTGGAGAAGAGTAGTTGATCTTCGGATTGTACTCTGAGTTAATAGGTCATCAGTGTATCAGTTATATATGTAGGCAAAACTCTCTGCCATATTTTAAAGTATCAGTCATCATTTGGAATAATAAAGATCAACTGTAGTGCCTGTGAATCTATCTTCTTCCACATTCATTTTTTTCTTGGAAAATTTTAGGTAATATGAGAAAAGAATATTAAACAGCCAGTAAAGGCATTTAAACCAAATAAAACAATGACATTTGTAATGTTCTAAATATTCGTTCTAAATTTAAAAAGTGGTCCTAAAAATAAAAGTATTATTTAAATACTGTAAATATTGTAAAAATAACATTTTTATAGGACTGAAAATTTGAAAATTTACAAATCTGTTTTTTAAAACTTTTGTGAATTTGAGTTGTCTTGATAATAATATAGTACATAGTCATGATAATTTAATCATTAACATAAATAATTCAGGTGCTTAAAAATCTTCTTGGATCCTCATGAGTTCTAATAATCATTACAGTTTTCTTTTTTGCCATGTGCAGAACCCAAGACAGAGGGTGAGTAGATTTATTCCACTTACAAACATATTCATTCTCTTTTTATCCACTACTTTCCAAAGATTTAATGTGACATATTAAAAACGTAAAATCGTTTGAAATACTTCATCATAAACACCAACCCTACAAAAATTCTTATCACATTACTCCGTGGGGAAATAAGTGTAATCTTTCTGCTGAAAACATATGGCAAATTCACAAATAGTGCTTTTGCAGGTGTTTTAGATGGGAATAATGTTGCTTATAAATCTCCAGGAAAATGATAGCATGTTTAGTGCTAGAGATGCTAGACACTTCAAATCCAACCCACCCTTTGACAGATGTGGAAATTGAGGTCCATTGTCACTTGCCTTGGGTAGCAGGTGAACTTTACAAATGTTACTAATGGGTGATTTAGAATGGGAAAAACGAAATTCATGCATTGGCCCTGGCAAGTATTTGCTGGCAAATTTGGGCTAGGTGCCTAACATCTCCAGACTTCATATTCTTCCCAGGTAAACTGAGAATAATAATAGAATACCTATCTCATAAATTTTTTATAAGATAGGTTATATTTGTATAACCTATCATAAATGTATATACCATTTATGTTAGCAATCATTTTTCTTCTCATTTGGTGATTTAAATATTTCTATAATCACCTGCTTAAAGTCACACGACAAAGTGAATGAAGTCATAAGCCATTCACCTTCCTCTGTGTGACCTCGGCTCAGGGATGCAGCACTTCAGATGTTGACAACCCAGGGTCAGCCTTGCTGAGCTATTTTTCCCAAAACAGGCCCTTAGTACCAGAGTAGGTAAGATTAAGACAGTGTCCATTCTCAGCTGTATTTGTTTCCAGACTCCTCTTTCACACTTTCACGCTTGGCCCCAGAGCAGAGGAAGTTCCCTCAGTCCCAAGCCTTCCCCCATTTCCTTTCCCCAAATAAGTGACACATTTTTCAAGGGAAAACTACATCTTCTTATACATGAGTTTTGTGTGCAGCCCTTTGACATAGGCTATGTCAGTCAAGAGACACACTGGAGTCAAATCAATAGAAGCTGAACAGGAAGATAGAAAAATCTGTGACTGAACCAAGAACCGCTCGCTATACAGCACAGCCTGTGTTGGGGAAACAAATTGGCTACAGGTGACAGGGTACCGGAGCTGGCCTAGATTTTGCCTCCAAAGTACATAACAAATCCAGGTATGCTTCAGACAATCATCAGTAAGTACCGGGGGGTACAAATCTGTCAGACAAATGAGGGTGTATCACCTGACCAAGCACATGGGAGTCTGAACCAGTGCTGATGGGCAGGAACCTCCAGAGATGTAGCAGCAGCCAGAATACCTGATATACTTTCAGGGGGTAGAAAAGCGTATTCCGACATCACGTGTTGCTCTGTGTCCTGAGAAACTTCAGTTCAATTTTAAAGCCTAGGTTTTAGAACTCAAAAGTTTTTTTTTTTTTCTGTAAATCAACCAATGTAATTTTCATAAAGTAATAGATGCTCCAAAGACTAACTGACCAAATGGTACAAGAAGGGTTATGGGAAATAAATGTATCCCTCTTGTATGTGAAAATAGATCCCACTATATCAGGAGCTCCAAACTGGCAGGCAAAACACATCACCAGAAGATAGGTGGCAATGTGTAGATCAGAACTGGGTTAGATATAATTCATTCTGGAACATTAGGCTCCCTGCTACTCATTTGCACCCACATTTGTAAAAGATAAAGGATAACAGAACTTATGGAACAAGTCAGGGCTTTGGAAGACATATTACATTAGGGATAAATGCTTCTGAATTCCATATTTATCAGCAAAACCTGACAATGTCCACATAAAAAAGGCAATAACTTACTGGCCTCCAAGGTAAGTTTTTATTACCAACCCTCAGAGAGCTTGGTATCAGAAAGATGTGGAAGACACTTATCCTGCAAGGTTGCTTTATATTCCTTGGTGCTAACTTTACATGTGGATGACTTGCCTCAGAAGTCTCACCTCTTGGCTTCTTGACTACCTACCCTTTCACAATATTTTCCCATATTCTTAACTCAAATGCTCTCTCTCAAGATCATTACTTAGACTTCTCATCAGCAGCAATTTGCCAGACCTAATTTTGTCACTCTCTATTACTCCCTTCCTGTCCTTAATTTACCAGCTCGTATTCCATTGTTAATTATTGCATTACCTGGTGTAAATACGTTAAACTATCTTGCCCTTTTTCTCCCTTCATTATGCTCATTTCACAGTGCTGGCTGACCCCAGAAATCTCCCTTCTCCACTCCTGCTGCCTGCCACTGACCATAGCTGAAAGAACACCACACCAGGTTGACTGGTTATATTCATGACCTTAATTCTCAAATGGATGCTAAGAACTACCCAGAGATTCTACTCTATTTTCCTTAATAAATTCACCATCCCATTGTCTATGGTGACTGTTTCTATAACCTCTGTTTTTCATAGCCTCCATGCTCCAGTCTCACTTATTCCCTTGCTGATGACCTTGACGCAAACTTCACGGAAAAACAAAAGACTTACCTTGCCTCAAACATGTTCTCCTTCCCCACTGAAATGAAAGGAAACTAATCCTTCCTTCTACTTACACTTTGTATCCCAGCCCCTATTTGCTCTTTCAGTTTTCTCTTTCTCTTGGCATCATTATCTATCAACAGCTATAACAGCTACATACATTCTATCCAATGTATGCACTCTAATATCTCCTGTGCTTAAAATTGTCCCCTCATTTCTGTTTCCCTTTTAATAAATATTCTGCTTCCTCACTTCCTACTAACTATGCAGTCCTCACAGTCTTGCTTCTGTTTTGTTTCTATCACTGTAAAACTGCATGGTCAACATGACCAGTAACCTCCATTATACCAAATCCAATGGATACTTCTACCTTCCCCTTTTACTTGATAGTTCAGACTTGTGGACCCTGCTCTGCTTGGCTTCTCTCTCCTCCATTGGCTCAGCTGTCATCTCACTCCCTTGGGTTTCCTCCTACTACACTGCTTTCTTCTCAGTTTCCTTTGCCCTCTTGCTCTTTTCTACCCATCTCTACCTGGAACCTCTTTTGTTTTTCATCTATACTCTCTCCTTAGATAATCTCAGGTGCCTGTAAATTTTAAGTGTCACTTCTATGTTGATGACTAACAACTCCGCACCCAGTATCTCTCCTGAGTTCCAGTCTAATGGATCCAATAGCCTATTCAACTTTAACACTTGGATGTCTAATAGTAAACTCTCCACAAAGAAGGTCCCTTTCATACTCTTCTACCTATTAGAAAAAGGTACAAACTTCCAACTCATTTTTTTAGGATAAACTCCCAAGAATTTTTCTGGTTCTTCCCTTTCCTTCATCATCTAAATCCAGTCCACAGTCCAACAATCCATCAACAAATCCTGTTAATTCTACCTTCAAATTTATATATATAGAGAGAGAGAATTTTAAATTTCTCTTAATACCATTGTCACCACTCAAATCTAAATAATCTCTCATCTGGACACTATTTTAGATTCCTAAACTTGTTTTCCTGTTTATCTTCTTGCCTTTCCAATCAATTTTCCTTAAGAAGGTCAGAATAATCTTTAAAAATATAAAACATTATGTAGTTTATCTGTAATTTATTACTTCCCACTTAAATTACAGTGACATTTAAACTCTTCTGTTAGAACAGCATCTAAACTCCTACCATAGCTGAAAATGTCCTGCAATATCTTGCCTTGCTTTCCTCTATCTTCATCTTGTATCACTCTCCCCCTTGTTCACTAAGCTCTGTGTAGGCTCTTTTCCTCTAATATGTGAAGGTATTTTATATCATAGGCCCTTTCATTTGCTTTAATCCTGCCTAGAATGTCTTCCCATTTCTATTTCCAATGGCTGGCTACATTCTTCCAGGTTTCAGCTAAAAGGTAGTTCGTTCTGAGAAGCTTTGTCTGAGTATTCCTTTGAATGCTTTATTGAGCCCCCCTACCCCTGATTAGCACTATGATCAATAACTTTAGCATGTCATCCAGTTTTGTTGTCTTGCAAAGATTTATCATATCCAATAATCATTGTGTTTAGTTTCACTCTTTCTTCATCTACTAGGATATAAGTTTATGAAACAGCATGCTGATCACTGCTCAGTATTTAGTACAGTGCCTGATATAAACAGTGTGCCAGATGCATAAAGTTCTGACATTAATCCATGACCTTATTTTTATTTCACATAGAATTTGTTTTATTAAAAGTAATATTTTTAAAATATCCAAACATGTCATACATCAGTTCCTCTCACCTGGAGTACTAGTATATAATAACTGATTGCACATCTTTAAAAACTTTCCCCTTCTGATTTGTTCTCCATAGCAGCCAGAGTGAAATCATAGATATATTTGTACAAAATTTGATTATATTTAATTTTACTCCAGCAATATGCAATTTACACAAGTGATGTATTTTGCTTGCTTTTTATTTCTAACATTCTGCACAGTGCCTGATATCTAAAAGTGCTCAATAAATAATTCTTAAAGAATGAATAAGAAGTATCATACACACTGATTTAAAACTATATTACAAAGCTATAGTAATTAAACCAGTATAGTATTGACATAAAAACAGACTTTTAGTTCAATAGAGCAGAATAGAGAACCCAGAAATAAACCCACACATATGTGTTCAATTAATTTATGACAAAAGGAGCCAAGAATATGCAATGAGAAAAGAACAGTCTCTTCAATAAATAGTCTTGGGAAAATTGGTCAGCCACATGCAAATGAGTGAAACTGGACCACTATCATGCACTATACACAAAAATTAACTCAAAATGGAATAGACTTGAACATAGGACCTGAAATTATAAAACTCCTAGAATAAAACATAGGTGGGAAGATTCTTCACATAAGTCTTGGCAATGATTTTTTTAATGTGACACCAAAAGCAAAAGCAACAAAAGCAAAAATAAACAAGTGGGACTATATCAAACTAAAAAGCTTCTGCACAGCAGAGGAAACCATCGACAAAATGAAAAGGCAACCTAGGTAATGAGACAAAATATTTGCAAATCATTTTTCTGATAAGGGGCTAATATCCAAAATATACAAAGAACTCATACAACTCGATAGCAAAAAGCAAAAACAAAACAAAAAACCCCAACAATTTGATTATAAAATAGGTAGAAGATCAGAATACACATTTTTCCAAAGAAGACATACATCCAACAGGTACATGAAAAGATGCTCAACATCATTAATCATCAGGGAAATGCAGCTCAAAACCAAAATGAGGTACCACCTCACACTTGTCAGATTGGTTATTATCAAAAAGACGAGAAATAACAAGTATTGGTGAGGGTGTGAAGAAAAGGGAACCCTTGTGAACTCTTAGTGGGAATGTAAATTGGTGCAACCTTTTGGAAAAAAAGTATGAAGTTCCCTCAAAAAATTAGAACTAGAACTACCATATGATCCCGCAATTCCACTTCTGGGTGTATATCCATAGGCAACAAAATCACTATCTGAAGAGATATCTATACCCCCATATTCACTGCAGCATTATTGACAATAGCCAAGGCGTGGAAATAACTGTGTCCGTCGATGGATGAATGGATAAAGTTGATATGGTATGGTGGTGTGCTGAATTGGGTGATTGGGATTGACATGTATACACTGATGTGTATAAAATTGATGACTGATTAAAAAAAAAAAAAAAGAAAGTACAATTCTCATCATTTAATCTCATTATCATTTGAGGATGGTAGCAACCCCTGGCTACAGAGTCCAATTCCATTCATTCAATTCTTCAATTTTATTCAATAAATATTTGTTAGTTACCCCATTTGTGTGTAGCATTTTTGAGGATGAATACTGTAAATTTCACAAGAGTTAGGACTATCTTATGTGTTTCTATTCAATGTCCATTAGGGTGAAGTCTAGGAACTAAAAAAAAAAAAAAAAGATAATATGGTACATATATACAATGGAATATTATTTAGTCATAAAAAAGAATGAAATCTTGCCATTTGTGACAACATGAATAGACCTCAAGGGAATCATGCTAAGTGAAATAAGTTAGACAGAGAAAGACAAATACCATATGATCTCTCTTATATGTGGAATCTGAAAAAAATAAAAATAATAATAAATTTAAAAGCGCAAGCTCGTAGAAACAGAGAAAAGTTTGGTGGTTGAAAGAGGCAGGGGGTAGGATATAGGGGAAATGGGTGAACTGTTATTTGTTTCTTGTTTTTAGTTTAAATAAACTGAATAATAGATTTTTAAAAACCCAGCCCAGCAGGAATTTGAGGAAGGGTAGGGAAATAGTCTAAAACCAGATCAGAAATCAAGGGGATTGTCAATGGAGGCTATACTAGTTTAGGGCAGGGCAAGACATGTCTCCAGGTCAATTCTCAAAGTCCGCTGGAGTGCAACTACTGATTAAAAAAGAAAAAAAAGAAAGAAAATGTTGTTTTATTTTTGGCTTTTTTTCCCCTACTGTTAATCAGTATTGACATGTAAATTTTTGATGGTGAGAGACATTTCACTACTGTAGTGTAGTACACTATTATACAATAATAGGGAACATTCTGTATTAACTTACAGATTCATGCCCGTCCCACCCTGAAAAAGCCAAAGCACCCCCCAATCATCCATCTATCTATATCTATATATAAAATGAAAACATGGGTTATTATAAAGGAATTCCTTCCTTTTCAGAGATAATTTTACATAGCCAGTCTTCCAGGTACATTTAACTTATGGTTTTGTTTATATAATTCAGGTTACTCTAACTATTCAGAAATGTGTGACATGAACCTAATTCTAAGCAATTCCAATTTTGTCTTAGATAAAGGTATGTCTTTGTACACTACAAGGAAGCTCTAGGCATAACTACTACATAGCTGACATTCCCACAAGTCCATTTCAACATTCATTCTCAGAGATTACAGAAAAATAAGAATAAATTCATGTAACACACTAAAGAAATTTCTGTTCCACATAATTGCATCATAGAATTATCTGGAATCAAAAAATGAGAGGGAACTTCACCATGATTTTTCCTAAAAGAAATTACCTACTGCCTGTCAAATTTTGCTCTATTACCTCCTAGAATATTTACATCATATTTCTTTGGAAAAGCAAGAATTAACCTTATGCTCAAGGACCAAATGTGTTTTCCTTTCTCTTACCTACTTTCTTGTACCTTTTAATCTCAGAGTGAAGACATAATCTTTCATAAAGGGAATGTACATAGTTACTGTACAATCAGTCACTACTCTGATTATATAAAAGTAAATTAGGGACTTCCCTGGTGGTCCAGTGGTAAAGAATCCACCTACCAATGCAGGGGACATGGGTTCGATCCCTGGTTGGGGAACTAAGATCTTACATGCCACAGGGCCACTAAGCCCACACGCCACAACTACTGAGCTCACGCGCCTCAATGAGAGAGCCCACGTACTGCAAACTGTAGAGCCCACACACTCTGGTGCCTGTGCGCCACAACCAGAAAGAGAAAACTTGCAGGCCACAACTAGAGAGGAGCCTGCGTGCTGCAATGAAAGATCCTCATGCCTCAATGAAGATCTTGCATGCCCCAACTAAGGCCCAACGCAGCCATAAAATTAAAGAAAATAAATAAATACAAAAAGAAGTAAATTAACAAGTGGAATTATAATAAAAGGTACAAGAGGGGAGCTCACCTAGGTGATGTATTGTTGTCCAAAGTAGTATTTCTTTTTTTTTTTTTTTTTGCCATTGGGGAAAGTATCTATGAGAAAATATTTGAGCAGATTCCTTGACTAAAGAAGAAATTCACTACCTTCTATATTCCTAAACACAGGTCTTTGAAGTCATCTAAAATAAGCTAGAGTATCTAATTTAAGGGGTTAGTAAGATTTGTGTCCATGTAGAACAAGTCAGTTACAGACCTACTTCCCTTTATATTTTTTAGAAGCACTGTATCTCACTTCAGAAGGGATGCAGGCATCATAAAAACCAGAGTCACAAGATGCCCTTACACAAACATTTAGGAATCCAGTAACTTCTGATTTAAATGGTGCTTTGAAGAGAAGGGAAACATTAACGACAGTTTAAATTCTGTTTTTAACCATGAATGTCTTTGGAATAAAACCAATAGTACTGCCAAGAAGCCACAGGTGTTTAGTACTGGACAAAGAAAAATATAATTTTGGACGGCGCAGTGACAATTCTCTTCCTCCACTAATGTGCTGTAAGATTAAAGGTTAATAGCAGTATAAATACTATAACTGCGTAATGTTGGGTTCATTTTTCCTTCAGATTTACAAAAATCTTTTTTGCTCCTGTACTTTTAGGGGCATGGAAAAAAAATGAACAAATATAGTTGATACTTTTGCATGTTCTCTTCTCCCAACCTGTAATATTTTGTCCCAGGAAATCTCCACCTATAAAGATCATATTCAACTTCTAAAGGCTAACTCAAATGACGCTTCCTTGATTACTCTTACCCAATTTCTCAGCTAAAACTGATCTCTTTCTCCCTTGAACATGAATAATATCTTTGTTTAAAAAATTATTTTGGGATAATTGT
Source organism: Eschrichtius robustus (assembly GCF_028021215.1). Taxonomy (NCBI): domain Eukaryota; kingdom Metazoa; phylum Chordata; class Mammalia; order Artiodactyla; family Eschrichtiidae; genus Eschrichtius; species Eschrichtius robustus. The sequence goes on from NC_090825.1 coordinate 74,034,101, forward strand.
AGATTTTCATACAGTTTTAAGAGATAACCTAAATAAATATCATGCACCCTACACCCAGTTCCATCAATGGTGATGTCTTGCCTAAATATAGCACAATATCACAACCAGGAAGTAGGCACTGATACAATCCACCAACCCTATTCAGATCTCACCAGTTTCATATCCACTCTTTTGTGTTTGTGTGTATATTTGACTTTAATTTCACCACATTTGTAGATTCCTGTGAACACCAGCACAGTCAAGATGCACAACGGTTCCGTCACGAGGACCCCTTGTCCTACATCTTATAGTCAAAATCAAAATTTTCTCTTTCTACATCCTCAGTCCCTGGTAACCACTAACCTGGTCTCCATCTCTGTAATTTTGTCATTTCAAGAATGTTATACAAAGGAAATCATACAGTAGGTACCCATTTGGGATCAGCTTTCCTCATTCAGTGTAATTCCTTTGAAATCCATCCAAGTTGTGTGTGTCACTAGTGGTTCTTTTTATAGGTTAGTAGTATTCCATGGTATGAATATGCCACCATTTGTTTACTCACTCATGTATTGAAGGATGTCTGGATTGTTTCCATTTTTTGGCTCTTACAACTAAACTGCTCTGAAAATTCATGTACAGGTTTTTGTGTGAACATATGTTTTTATTTCTTTGGAATAAATGCTGTAAGCAAAAACATTTTAAAGTTAAGGAACTAATAAAAGATTATTAAATGCTTTTGGAAATGGAAATTTGAAGTCCCTAAGGAACTGAGTAGCTATGAGAAATAGGTATTGTAGTGTTTTTTCTTAAGTGAAAATGTATGTTCTTTTATTCTGAAACTTTTCTGTTTTTTATTTTTTCTCAGTCATGAAAAAAATTTAACCTCATATTATAAAAGATTACCAAGACAAGGCTAACTGCACCAATGATCCATAAATATTCCAGTATCTGGTAATAAAATATGCTCAACACTTGGACATCAAGTAAGTTAATTTGACACCTGACTAGGACACAAAAGCCTTGCACAATTTTCTTTCTTTCCCTCTCTTTCTTTCTTTCTTTCTTTCTTTCTTTCTTTCTTTCTTTCTTTCTTTCTTTCTTTCTTTCTTTCTTTCTTCCTTTCTCTCTTTCTCTCTTTCTTTCTCTCTCTCTCATTAAATCAGTCTTATGGTTCTTCTTGCTGCAATTCATAATTTGTTTTGGTATCCATCATAATTTATTTCATATGGCATAAAGTATAGAAGTTGTTCAACAACTACTTCATAATGAACATTTGAGCTGATCAGCTTTGGTTCTATTTAGAGAGACAATATTGTGATCATGGCTATTTGCTGAACACACAATCACAAATTGAGAAATGCAGTTAATCTAATTATTTGCTATGCATTCTAAAGAACACAATTTTTTGACCTTTTTATTGAACAAGTGAATTGTCTATTAGTTGCAAACAGCCAGAGAATTATTACTGATCTTGATGTTTTTTGAGATGCTTGTCAGCCAAGGCTAGATCCTTTATGTGACATTTTTTTTCCTGAGGAATGTCTGAGGCAATTTTCCTAGTGAGACACAATCTTTGCTTCCAATTTACTGAAAAGAATGAGCCCACTCAATGTATATCCCTTTGTCTCACTACACTTTTATTTTGATTCTTATTTTCTATGACTTCTTAACCAACAAGTTACATATTTTTTTCTTCCAATTTTGGAAGGTAATCCATGCCTTAGATTCCATACCTTTATTATTCTTTGCTCTCCTTCATTCAGTTTCTCCTCTTCTGCCTTCAAATATATAAAAACCTCATTCTACAAATTTATTTTAATTAGTATTTTTAGCCTTTATCTCCCTGTTAATTATCAAATTTCTTACATATGTGGTCCACAGCCTCAAGTTTCACTTTCTTTCCATCTAATCTTTTTTTAACCCTCTGAAATGGATTTTTCATTCTCAACACTCAGGCTAAAATGATGATCCCATATTTGATAACCGCAGTCTCCTTATTCCAAAATCATCATCACCATCATTACCATCATTACCATCACCATCGACACCATGAGCATCTCTATCCTCAGGCTCCCTGATACCACTGTCAACAATGGTTACTGATTCCATCCAAAAAATTTTCCCCTCAGTGGTATCTAGAAAAGTGTGTTGTTTTACTTCTAAGACATATTAAAGTTGTACTGTTTCTTCTCCATCTCCATTCATCTCCATGAATCTCTAAACTCCTTTCTCAACATATGTTTTAAAACATAAATGAGGTAGTCTAATTAAGATGCCATTCAAAGGAAAGTTAGGCTTGTGTTCTGTGACCATGGGATAAGGGCCTTACAAGGAACAAAGCACCAAAAGGGACAGTAAGGCCACATTAATTAAAATGCGTTATACTTTATTGAATTCCTAGAATATACCCTGAATGAAAGCACGAAATAAGACTTTTTTGTAGCATTAGAAAAAAAGAAGAATTTGAGAACAGAAAAATTAAGGTAGATGAGTCTATTACAACTCTTTTCTCCTAGAAAGACAAAAGTTAACTGCATATATACCAGTCTTGAAAGCTTTCAAAGTGCTTCATTCTGAATATTTGATATAGATTTATCTTGACCTGAACTCTATTTAAATACAGATTGGAAAGGAGTGTTTTGATACTCTTCTGGGTCACAGTACCTCCTTTTGCAGTGTTATCTCAAGATTACTTAAGAAACTAAATTCACATGTCAGAAATATACTCTACACAAAACAAACAACAAAAAAATCATCTTTACAAGGAAACCAAAAAAAACCCCAAAAAACAAAAAACCTTGTTTTTCATCCCAAAGAATGAACCAAAGCCATTTCCATGAGTTTGAAAACTAAAGCCATCAAAATGAGATATTATCCTGTGTAAAAGGAGAAAAACACAACCTTGGATATATATGATGTTCACTTTCATCTAATAGAGTTAATATAAAGCTTTGCCGCTGTTATCCAGAAGAAATGAAATCAAAACGATGAATATAAACTACTGAAGTTCCTCATATAACAATGACCCCTTTTGGCCTTGCATTTCTCTCCCTACACCCACCTTATTTTTACATATCCTGGAATGTAATAAGCCTGCCACCACTAATGTTATAAAGTAGTAATTGTTCCTAATTGGTAGGGAGGCGACAGACCATTGTGGTAATGTTGTGAAACTGTAAGAAAGGAGGAGTGAGAACATTCACAGGCCCAGCAGTAATTATCCACTAATTTGGCCTGTTTGTGTGGGGACAGCTCATTATAGCCCTTAAGAAACCTCAGAATAAAGAGGGAAAGTAGGTAGGAGGCAAGGTTAAATAATTAGTGTTCAGCAGGTTTTTTTAAAAGATTCAAAGAATAGGATTAAAGGCAGGAAATGTGACTAGAGTAACAATTAAGAAATGGTAGAACGTTCTGAACTAAGTGAGTTTTATGTTATCGTGGGAGTAGGGGTATTTAGGAACCCTATAATATGGCATAAAAAATGACATGTCACTTTTATTACACACTTTCAATTATGACCCTGGTCATCCTTTACATTTTATGGTGCCAATCTCATGCTTAACAAGAGATTTACTCTTGTGAGTTCTAAAAAAATATTTTCACAGTTTTCATAAAATGATGTATAAGAAAGTTTTCATACTGTTTTAACATTTGTAGATTTGTTTTGGGGGCTGAAAACATATTTACGTGTGCACACATGTGCACGTAGCATACAGACTTTGCAAAGAAGTTGTTATTCAACTACAACTTTGTTAGTAAACCAGAATTCCCAAATTTCTCACCTATATATATCTAATGCCTCTATTTCAAGAGTAAAGTATGCTTACTCTTGGTTATATATGTATATGTATACACACATATATTTGATAAATAATTGATCTGTATATAAGTGTTTTAAAGATTCTCTAAGGCCACCATTTTTAACACTCTCCTTAAAAGAAGCATTATTATTCCATTCAAATTATGTGATTGCAATTAAAGCTTTTTGTCCACATAATAGAAAGGGAGATGCAATGGATGAATGATTTTAAGTTAAATGAGCTCTATAATATGATTCACCCAGAAAATATCTATGTATGTCTTAAATATATTCACATTGAAGGACTCTGGGAAAAGTTTTAAAATGCTATATATTCCATCCCTTTGCTAAGTGGCAAGAATATAGCTAAATATAACATAGAAGTAGGAGCGTGTGACTAATCCAACAAATTTAAGCTAGAATATGATATTAATGTAACAAAGATTATATATTTTATCTCTATGTGCATTAGATAACTTTGCCCTATCGTAATTCAAAATGCACTTCCCTGAACCAAGAGTTAGGTTAGAAATGTACTCTGCTGTTAATAAGGGGAATTATAGGGTGCCAATATGAGTAAATTAGTAAAAATTATCACCAACATTTGAAAATAATTCAAAACATAAGCCACAAGTCCTATCTACTAACAATTAAGCATTGTCTTATTTATGAATAAAATAACTGCAGTGTATGAATGATTGCATTCATTATTGTTATTTTCCTTTTCTTTTAAACATTTATTGGTATCTTTCAATGAATGGCATGTTTTTAACTACTTAGCAACTCCTGAAGCTCATGTCATATGAAACTTTAAAAAACAGGAACTTATTTATATACTGGCTTTGCGAACTTTTTTTTTTTTTTTGTATTCCATTAGACTATTGGTTATCCAAATTGTTTTTCTCAAGATCACTTTGAAGACTACCAATAACTCCATGCCATTTTTTCAACTTGCACTTTTACTCTCCTTAAATGTCCTCCCTACAAAAAATTTTAAAAAAAAATTAACTGAATTTCCCATCAGGAAAATTAAGAAGAAATGTTTCCATTTTTTCAACCTATAATAATTCATCAGTAAAAATTTTGGGTATTATGGATGCTGAAGAATTTTTTTTAAATTCCAGCTTTTTCTCCCTAGCATATGGAAAAAAAAAATGTGATAAGATAGTAGAAGAGCCAGAGGTATTTCATTTACCACTTACTTAAGAATTACGTACTGCTACTGAACTCCAATTTCTATGGATACAACAGGTTGTATATGCTCAATCTGCAGTCTGAGAAACAACATCTTAGAGAATTAATATTTGAACATATTCTTAGGTTCTTAGGTTTGCTAGTAATATTTTCTCTAAAATTAAATGAGCACACAGATTTATTATGATGTTTTATATGACCCATTAGAATTGTCACTTTTATTGATCATAGAATAAAGTCCTTATCCTTATTGTAATACTTCTTCTAAATGTGATCAATGTAGTTTTTTGGTAGTTCTAAACTGGTATATTATAGATGATTACTATAGAACATGCCAATTCTCACCAATATTCTGTGCACTCCCTTACATTTTCCATCCTTCCTTGCAGTTATCATGGGATCATGTGCCTAGTTCTAGCTACTGGGCTGAAAGTGAAAGTTTTAAGTGGCACTTCCAAAGAAGTTAAGAGAGGGTGTATGTAATACACTTTTTATCATCCCCTAGTTTGAAGACACTGGAAAATACAAGGACATATGACAGCAACACAATATAGAGCAATGTAGAGCAATGTAATTTCCCATCAGGAAAATTAAAAAAGAAATGTTTCCATTTTTTCAACCTATAGTAATTTTTTTAGTAAAAATTTTAGGTATTATGGATGTTGAAGAAAATAAACATTTCTACCCATATAACTAAAAATCCAAGTAAAGAAATAAAAAGATATCTGAAAACCACTGAGGCAACCAGTACTGGAGGGGGCTTTAATCCAGAGAGAAGGAACCACAAATGAAGAGCTGACATTTTGATAATATCTTTTCCCCTGGAATATTTGTTTTGGTTTTTTTGGTAATTAATTTATTATTATTATTGTTATTATTATTACTATTATTATTTTTGGTGATGGCCAAGAGGCAAATAATCCATCCAGGTGACTAAAACAAAGAGGCAGAAAAACTGGTGGATCTTTTTGCAATCTCAAGGGGCTGGAAAGACAAATAGTTTGGAGCTGTTTAGGCAATAAATGATTTGAAGAGTTAAGATCCTGGAGAGAAAAAGACATGTAAGTTTTAATGGGCAGTTAGATTAATAACTAGGTGACTTAAGAGAAATGACGGATGACAGAAGACAAAGGAATGCCATATTTAAAGTACTAAGAGAAAATAGCTGCCAACCTAGAATTTTATACCTTGTTACACCATTCTTTACACATGAAAGCAAAGACATAAACAAACAAAAATTGAAATAATTTGTCACCAGAAAACCTAACTAAAAGAGATGCTAAGTGGAGATCTCCAAGCAGAAGGAAAATGATCCTGAACAAAAACATGGTAACACAGAAAGAGATAAAAAGCAATGTAGAGAAGTAGAGAGTCAATATATAAGTAAATAAACATGGATATTGACTTACAAATTATAAATTTTATATTGGGTCAAAACTATATGCATAATTAAATTCATGATAACAATACACAAATATTGAAGTGGTGAGTAGAGTTATTGTGTTCTGATTTCATTTTATTTTCATACATAGTATATGTACTAATTTATAGTAGACAATAGTGAAGCATTAATGCATGTTTTACTCTGTGGTGAAAATAATATATAAATAAGAAGCTAATGAAGGATAAAATAATAAACATTATTTAATCCAGAATAAGACAAAATGGGGAATTCCCTGGCAGTCCAATGGTTAGGACTTAGTGCTTTTACTCCCTGGGCCTGGGTTCAATCCCTGGTCAGGGAATTAAGATCCCACAAGCCATGAGGGGATACCCCCCCCCCCCCCAAAATCAGAATAAGACAAAATGGAAAGAAACTATAAATAGCTTGACAAATGGAAACTAAATACAAGCATACCTCAGAGGTATCTCAGGTTTGGATCCAGACAACCACAATAAAGTGGGCAATAAAGTGAGTCACACAAATTTTTTAGTTTCCCAGTGCATATAAACGTATGTTTACATGACACCGTAGTCTATTAAGTGCACAGTAGCATGTCTAAAAAAAATGTACATAACTTGATTAAAAAAATACTGCTAAAATATGCTAACCATCATCTGAGCCTTCAGCAATCATAATCTTTTTGCTGGTGGAGGGTCTTGCCTCGATGTTGATGGATGACAGTTGCTGAAGGCTGAGGTGGCTGTGGCAATTCTTAAAATAATACAATAAAATTTGCTGCATTGATTGATTTTTTTTTCTTAATTAGATTTATTCCTAGGTAATTTTTTCTTTTGACGTGATTATAAATGGAATTGTTTTCTTAATTTCTCTTTCTGATAGTTCATTGTTAGTGTATAGAAATGCAACAAGTTTCTGTATATTAATTTCGTATCCTGCCACTTTATCAAATTTATTGATGATCTCTCGTAGTGAGAGCCATCTTGAGGATTCTCTATGTATAGTATCATGTTACCTGAAAACAGTGACAGTTTTACTTCTTCCTTTCCAATTTTGATTCCTTTTCTTTCTTTTTCTTGTCCAGTTGCTGTGGTTAGGACTTTCATGACTATGTTGAATAAAAGTGGCCTTTGTCTTTTAACCTTCCTAGTAACTTTATATGCGGTTGCTTTACTACATTTACTATGTATTTGTCTTTACCAGTTAGCTTTTTCCTTTCATAATTTTCATGTGTCTAGTTGTGGCTTTTCTTTTTCACTTAGAGAAGTCCCTTTAACAATTCTTATAAAACTGGTTTTGTGGTGCTGAGCTCTTTTAGCTTTGCTTATCTGTAAAACTTTTGACCTCTACATCAAATCTGAATGTGAGCCCTCATAGGTACAATATTCTTGGTAGTAGGTTTTTTCCTTTCATCACTTTAGACACATTGTGCCATTCCCTTGTAGCCTGCAGAGTTACTGCTGAACAGTCAGCAGATAGACTTGTGGGAGTTTGTCTGTGTGTAATTTGTTGCTTTTCCCTTACTGCTTTTAATATTCTCTCTTTAAGTTTTGCCATTTTAATTATAATGTGTATTGGGGTGATCCTCTTTGTGTTGAATCTGTTTGGGACTCTCTGTACTTCTTGTACCTGGATGTTTGTTTCCTTTCCCAGTTTGGTGGAGTTTCTAGCTATTATGTCTTCAAATATGTTCTCGGCTCCTTTCTCTCTCTATTCTCCCTCTGAGATTACTATAATGCAAATGGCAGTATGCCTGATGTTGTCTCAGAGGTCTCTTAAATTGTCTTCATTTCTTTTTACTTTTTTTTCCATTTTCTGTTCAGGTTCAGTGATTTCCACTACTCTGTCTTCAGCTTGCTGAGGAGTTCCTCTGTATCATGTAATCTACTGTTGATTCCTTTTAATGTATTTTTTTATTTCAGTTATTGCATTCTTAATCTCTGTTTGCTTTTTCTGTATATCTTCTAACTCTTTTTTCTACTTTAAAGTGAAACCAAACAATTTATTTGTGCTAAATGAACGGAAATAGTGCATTCAAGATATACTTCTTTGTACACTGCACTCGATTTTTACTGGGCGAAATAAGCAGTCCTCCGTGATAATGTGCTCAGCAATAAAGTCCTCAGAAATAAAGTATTTTGTGGCCATTATGCCAAGATATTCCTATAACGTTTATTTCAAATAGTATTTTCTAATAGTATTTTGCACCTTTAAAATATTTGCTTGAACTCTATTTTAGGGAAACACAAGTAAAGAACGGAAAGGGGAAATAGCTGTTTTTGTTACAATCACACTGTCTTCTGCAGCAGAAATCACACAGCACCTTCTAATCAGTCACAGCAACCACTGGTGGGTAGGACAACAGTTATCGACTCACGTGAGAGGGGTCCAGTTTGAGTAGGTTAACATCAAGGATAAAGAAAGAATCACACCCTGGATATACAATAATTATCAATCCCATGCATGTGGAAAAGATATAGCCATGTGATCCAGTACTTTAGGCGATCTGTTTTACAAGAGACATGGATGTTGGGATATACCGAAAATAACCCATACAAAGTGTATCTGTAGAAAGCTCTATTGAGCATTGTCTTTGGCACTGATCCATCTAACTTCCCATTTTATACTGAGTGCTAGATTTTCAAAGTTCTGAATTGTGCTGAATTATTGGTATGCTTGGTAAACACCATTATAATGGGAGGGGAGGGGTAATAACAGCTCAGTAATTTTCTGCAAATTCACGGAAAAATATAAAAAGATACCCCTTTTTATTTTCCAACCTAAAAGCCAGGAAAATGAAGCTCTGGGGCCAGGCGAAAATTGCACAATGCTGCTGAACTACCAAATAGTCGAACAGCCGACATCCCAGCCAGGGAATGTGCGCACATGTAGATTCAAGTAAAACACAGAAGGAAAAAGTCATCCGTGTAGTGTTGTACATTCACAACGCTGGCTGCGTTTCCGACACACATTTACAACATAATGAATAGTGAAGCCTAGATAACCTCAGTGCAAATAAGTCACATCCATATGCCAGGGAAGGAAGCCTTTGGCGTCGAGTCGACGGCTCGGCTCCACTGTACAAGAACGTGTGCCGACGTGAGGTTCGGACTAAGCACATGCATTAAGGCTGGGAGGAGGGGTGAACCAACTGTTGCGAGGGGGCAGGCTGCAAGGTGGCTGCTGAGGGGACTGCGGGCTGCATGGGTGGTGGAGATGGAGGTGGCAGTGGCTGGACAGGGGTCTGTGTGTTGTGAGACGGGGGCAGCGTGGGCCATTTGAATTTATCAGGACTTGCTTCCCCACGGTGAAGGCCTTGTGATACCGTGGAATGCTCCCATATGCTGCACATGAAGACCTGGGGAATTGTAATAAGACATTCCAGCTCTAGTCAGTGAAGTTGGTGGCGTGAAACCAAGTGTGTGACTTGCATACGAGAGACTGGGTGATATCGGCCGGCTTGAACTGGGAGAAGGTGTGTAAGGAATCGGGCTGCACACAATGTGAGGTCTTAATCCTTGTGCAGACAGCTCCTTAAAATACCTTTCATCATCCATCTCTAAGCTGGACTCACTCTCTAAGAGCTGTCGACAGAGGGCCTCTCTCATCTCCATCTCCCTCTGCAGCTTCCTCTCAGGTCCTCTTCCCTCATGTGAGGTTCCTCCTCCAAATACTGTGCCATTATCTCAGAATGCTGTAACTGGGCAGCACTCAGTTGCTTCTTCAGCTTCTCCAGTTCATTCTTTAAAAACCTGATGTGTCGCATCATGTTTTCTGGAGGGTCGATCTACATGGAGATGTCTCTAGGCAATGGGGGAGCAGACACCGGCTGGTCTAATTTCTCCTGCAGGATTCGCTTTTCAGCTTCAAGTTCCATCCTTTTCCAGAAACGATTCACTAGTGCTTCTTGTTCCTGTTCCAAAGTATTTTCAAGGTCAATCTTCTCTCGTCTCAACTGTTCTAATGTAAGCTGCTTAGAAATGGTATCGTTCTCCAGTTTTTTAATTTTCTTCATCAGTTTGTTGACCTGGAATTCCTGCTCCAGATGCTGTTCTAGTTTGGCTTTCTCATGCTGCAACTGCATCAATTTTCTGGGGAGCTCATTAGTGAGGAACTCTTCTTCCTTCTCGTAATTTACAGCAAGGGTTTCTTTCTCCTTCTGTGAAGGCTGAATTTTCTTGAACGAAGTGTTACTGATGAATTCTTCTTTCTGCTCAGCCTGGGCTTGGATGGTCACGCTGGCTTTGCGCAAGCCGCGGTTCTCCTCCTGCAGTGCCTTGCACTTGAGTTTTAGGTCTCCAGCTGGACCTTGAGCACCTTGTTCTGCTGCAGCGAGGCCAGGTGCTTGATGAGCTCCTCCAGGCTGAAGGGTGAGATGACAATGCCCCCTGCCCTAGCCACTTCCCACCACTGCCGCCTCTCCCACCGCTGCCACCTGAGGTCAATGACTATATCTTCTAACTCTTTGTTAATCTTCTCACTGTGTTCATCCATTCTTCTCCCAAGTACTTTGATTATCTTTATGATTATTACTTTAAACTCTTTAGTGGGTAGATTGCCTATCCCTATTTCACTTCATTCTTCTTCTGGGGTTTTATCTTTTTCCTTCATTTCCACGTTCCTCTGTCCCCTCATTTTACCTAATTTGCTATTTTTATTTCTATGTGTTTTGTGGGCTCCTTATGTTTCCCGATCTTGAAGAAGTGGCTTTTTGTAGCAGATGTCCTATGCATCCCAGCAGCGCACTACTCTCCGCTCATTTGAGCTATATGCCCTACCTGGCTGCAGGGCCCTGTGGGTCCCAGAATTGGTGTTTTGGTCTGCTTGTGGGTGGGACCAGGACCCAGGATTTCCTGGGGCTGGTGCCTACCCACTGGTGGGTAAGGCTGGTCCCGGAGCTACTGCCAGCCCACTGGTAGGCAAAGCTGGGTCCCAGGGTTTCTGGCTGCAGGGCCCTGCGGTCCCAGAATTGGTGTTTTGGCCTGTTTGTGGGCCCATGGGGTCCTGGGGACAGTGCTTACACACTGGTGGGTGAGACTGGTCCCAGGGCTACTCCTGGCCTACTGGTGGGCTGAATCAGGTCCCAGATCTCTGGGTGCAGGGCCCTGGAAATCCTGTGGCTAGAGCTGGTGTATGGAGCCAGGTCCTGGGCCCTCTCTGCTGGACAGGGCCAGGTCCTGGGGTGGCTGTGCACTCAGGGGTTTTCAGGGCAACAAGCCTGCTGGTGGGTGGAGTTGTGTCTCGGCCTGAGGCATCCCAGTACTGGTACTGACAGCCTGGTGAGTTGGTCTGAGTCCTGGTACAAGTAAGCTACAGGGAGGATTCCAAAATAGTGCTTGCCAGCATCAGTGTCCATGTGGTAGAAGGAACTCCTCAAAACAGCCGATGCTAGTGTCTGTGTTCCCAGGACAAGCCCCAGCTGCCTTCTGCCCCTCCACGAGGCTCTTCAAGATCAGCAGGTGTGTCTTACCCAGGCTCCTTTCAAATTACTGCTTCTGCCCTGGGTCCCAGAGTATGTGAAGTTTTGTGTGTGCTCTTTAGGAGTGGAGTCTCTATTTCCCACAGTCCTCTGGCTCTTTTGAAAGTAAACCCCACTGGCCTTCAGAGCCAGTCATTCTTGGGGCTTATCTTCCATGTACAGGACCCCCAGGCTGGGAAGGCACATGCGGGGCTCCAACCACTTGCTCCTTGAGGAGAACCTCTGCAATTGTAATTATCCTCCTGTTTGTGGGTTGCCCCTCCTACCTATCTTGTTGTGATTCCTTCTTTACATCTTTAGTTGTAGATCTTTTCTGCTAGTGCTCTGGTTTGTCACATAAATAATTTCTCTGTAAATAGTTGTAATTTTGCTGTCCTCATGGGAGGAGGTGAGCTTAGGGTCTTCATACTCTGCCATCTTGGCCACTCCCTCTTACCTTTATGAACTATTTTTCTGTAGCATGCAATGCTGTTTGATAGTATTTTACCCACAGTGGAACTTCTTTCAAAATTGGAATCAATCCTCTCAAACCCTGCTGTTGCTTTATCAAGTAAGTTTATGTCCTGAATCTTTTGTTGTCATTTCAAGAATCTTCACAGCATTTTTCCAGGAGTAGATTCCATCTCAAGAAACCACTTTCTTTTCTCATTCATAAGAAGCAACTCCTCCTCTGTTACAGTTTGATCATGAGATTGCAGCAATTTAGTCCCATCTTCAAGTTCCACTTCTAATTCTAGTTCTCTTGTTATTTCCACCATATCTTCAGTTACTTCCTCCACTGAAGTCTTGAACCCCTCAAAGTCATCTATGAGGGTTGGAATCAACTTCTTTCCAATCCCTGTTAATGTTAATATTTTGACCCTTTCCCATGAACCATGAATGTTCTTAATGGCACCTAAAATGGTGAATCCTTTCCAGAAGGCTTTCAATTTACTTTGCTTGGGTCCATCAGAGGAATCACTATTTATGGTAGCTATAGTCTTATGAAATGTTTTCCTTAAATAATATGACTTGAGTGTCAAAATTACTCCTTGATCCATGGGCTGCAGAATAGATGATATGTTAGCCGGCATGAAAACAATGTGAATTTTGTTGTACAGCTCCATCAGAGCTCTTGGGTGACTAGGTGTATTGTCAGTGAGTAGTAATATTTTGAAAGGAATCTTTTTCTCTGAGCCTTAGGTCTCAACATTGGGCTTAAAATATCCAGTAAACCATGTTGTAAACAGATGTGCTGTCATCCAGGCTTTGTTGTGCCATGTAGAGAGCACAGGTAGAGTAGATTTAGATAATTCTTAAGGGTCCTAGAATTTTCATAATGGGAAATGAGCATAATGGTAAATTGGCTTCAACTTAAAGTCACCAGTTACATTAACTCCTAACAAGAGTCAGGCAGCCCTTTGAAGCTTTGAAGCCAGGCACTGACTTCTCCTTTCTAGCTATGAAAGTCCTAGATGGCACAGTCTTCCAATAGAAGGCTATTTCCTCTACATGGAAAAATCTGTAGTTGAGTATAATCACCTTCATTAATTATCTTAGCTAGATCTTCTGGATAACTTGTTGTAGCTCATACATCAGCATATGCTGCTTCACCTTGCACTTTTTTTTATAATAAATTTATTTATTTATTCATTTATTATTTTTATTTTTGGCTGCTTTGGGTCTTTGTTGCTGCGCACGGCTTTCTCTAGTTGCGTCGAGTGGGGGTTACTCTTCGTTGTGGTGCACAGCCTTCTCATTGCAGTGGCTTCTCTTGTTGCGGAGCTTGGGCTCTAGGCGTGAGGGCTTCAGTAGTTGTGGCTCGTGGGCTCTAGAGCGCAGGTTCAGTAGTTGTGGTGCACGGGCTTAGTTGCTCCACATGTGGGATCTTCCCGGACCAGGGCTCGAACCCATGTCCCTTGCACTGGCAGGCTGATTCTTAACCACTGCGCCACCAGGGAAGCCCCTCACCTTGCACTTTTATGGAGAGAGCTTCTTTTCTTCAACCTCATGAACCAACCTCTGCTATCTTCAAACTTTTCTTCTACAGCTTCCTCACCTCTTGCAACCTTCATAGAATTGAAGAGAGTTAGAGACTTGCTCTGGATTAGGTTTTGGCTTAAGGGATTGCTGTGGTTAGTTTGATCTTCCCTCCTGACCACTGCAACTTTCTCCATATCAGCAATGAGGCTGTTTCACTTTCTTATCATTCTTGTGTTCACTGGAGTAGGACTTTTAACTTCCTTCAGGAACTTCTCCTTTGCATTCACAACTTGGCTAACTGTTTGGCACAAGAGACCTAGCTTTTGGTCTATCTTAGCTTTCAACATGCTTTCCTCACTGAGCCTAATCATTTCTAGCTTTTGATTTAAAGGGAGAGATGTGCAACTCTTCCTTTCACTTGAACATTTAGAGGTCTTTGCAGGGTTATTAACTGGCTTAATTTCAATATTGTTTTTTCTCAGGGAATAGGGAGGCCCAAGGAAAGGAAGAGATGGGAACTGCAGGTTGGTGGAGCAGTCAGAACACACACAACACATATCAATTAAGTTTGCTATCACACATGGGCACAGTTCATGCAATCCCAAAACAATTATAATAGTAACATCAAAAATCACTGATCACAGATCACCATAACAAATATAATAATAATGGAAAGTTTGACATTTTGTGAGAATTACCAAAATGTGATGCAGAAATATGAAGTGAGCAAATGCTGTTAGAAAAATGACACAGATATACTTTCACAATGTGGGATTGCCACAAACCTTCCATTTGAAAAAATTCAATATCTGCAAAGTGCATTAGAGTGAAGTCAATAAAATGAGGTATGCCTGTACTAAGATTTAGGATCAAATATATACATAATTACATCAAGTACAAATAGGCTAAATATTACAATTGAAAAACAAAAATTTCAGACAATTAAAATAGAAAGTCTAGTTACATGATATTTAAAGAGATCTATCCTAAATATAAGGACAAAAACACATTGAAATAAACTGTCAAGGAAAAAAAAAAAAGAAAGAAAGAAATGGTTGCTGACATATTAATGCCAGAAAAAGTAGATGAAAAAGGAGTATTACCAGGTTTAAAGAGTAATTTTGTAATGACTAAAAGATCAATTCACTAGCTAGATAGAATTATGTTAAATGTATATGCACTGAATAACATAGCTAAAAATTCTAGAAAGGAAAAAGTGTCAGAACTAAAGATGAATAAATCAATCTATAATGAAGCTGGCAGAATTTAATTCTTCACTCAATAGCTGATAGAACAAGATAAAAATTTCCAATAAGCATAAGAAGGAATGAAAAATACAGATAATAAATACGTATTAGAGGGATTAAAAAAACAACATCAAAAGTTGATTTTTTTGAGTAATAAAGTGATAACCCTTGGCACAAATGTTCAAGAGAGGATGAAAGCACAATTTATCAATACCAAGAATAAAAAGAGAAAGATAATTATAGATTCTACAACAAATAAAAAGGGAACAAGATAATATTGTAAAAAATAATTATGCCAATATACTTGGAAAATAACAGAAAATGGACAAATTCCTCAAAAAGCCATCTAAAAAAGTGATCAAAAAAGTGACCAAAAAGTATAAAATCAGAACAGAAGAAACTGAATTGAATTATAACATTCCCACAGATAAAGCTGTGAAAACCAAGTGTCCTTTATCAGTAAAATGTACAAATAAATTACGGAATTTGTCAATAATAGAAGAACTAATGCTATGCACCATGTGAATGAATCTCATAAGAGTAATGTTGACTGAAAGCAACAAAGGACATTCTGTGTAACTTTATTTATACACAGTTCAAAAGAAAAAAACCAATCTGTGGTCTTAAAAGTCATAAAAGTACTTACTTTGCAGGAAGGTATAGAGAGTGAGTAGGCAAGAAAGGGCTTTGTGGGATGCTGGTAATACTTTATTTCTTGATCCGTATTTTCATTATGCTGGTGTGCTCACATCATGAAAATTCATCAATTTGTTAACTCATAATTTGTACAATTTCTGAATAAATCATGGTTCTCAACCAATGTCCCCCACCTCCAACACACACATTCCCAGAGGACCTTCTACAATGCCTGGAGCTATTTGGGTTGAAACAACTTGGCAGGAGTGCTACTGGCATCTAGTGGGCAGAGGCCAGAGATGCTGGTAAACATCCTACAATGCAGAAGACAGCCTCTCTCAACACAAATTTCTGGTTCAAAATGTATCCATAGTGCCAAGTTTAAGAAAACCTGATATATGTGATATAATTCAATATAAAAAAGAGTTAACTACATAGCCATAGACTTTACTCTGTGGGAAAGTTTAAATATATAAAAGACCAATTCCATCAACAGACACAATGTGTACAGGGCCTGCAGAAAATTAATTAATTGAAGTTAATGAAATGTGAGTGCAAATATTTATATTTGAGGAAGACTAATCATAAACCAGAATTTTAATCCCAAGTCTACTATTATATATTCATTGGTAAGGATTTTAGGAAGATTGCAACTAAAATCACATATATTATAAGACCAAAAGTTTTAAAAAATAAAGGAAAATAAATGTGCCCTAAAGCTTACATATAGAAGGATAGAAATGAGTATTCATTATAAATCTATATTTCCTGTAAACCAAATCAAAAAGGGAAGTGATGGGATATGTAATTTTAATCTTCTGATAAAATGAAACATGCTAATTCAGCATGAAGGGGGAAAAAAAAAAAAACAAACACTCCTGACACAATTTTGAAGGGAATTTGTAATGTGAAGAATTTATAAAAGGACATGGAACAACATAATGTTGTACACTGACTTCAACAAGAGTTTTGAATAAGCTACAGCAATTTTTAAAATATGACTATATATTTTTTAAATCAAATATCAATTAATGTCAAGGGCATAGCATAAAATGTACATGAATGGCACCCTCTCTGGGATGGCCATAAGAATTCAGCATAGACATAGAGTACCCAAATCTTTACACCAGGGGTTCGCAAACTAAGCAGTCTCCCTCTCCCCCCATAGACCAAATCTATAAATAAAGTTTTATTGTAATACATTCACACCCATTCATTTACTTGTGTTCTATCCCTCTTTTCATTCTACAGTGGCATGGTGAATCGTTGTGACAGAGACCATAGGTCCCAAAAGTCTAAACTATTTACTATGGAGCCCTTTAAAAAAAATTGCTGACCAATACAGAGGAAAGAACTCAATACTTTGCCCATCTTTCAAGTTTCAGTAGCACTGGATAAGATTTTTGGAAGAAGCAGTATAGCAGATAGTTTGAATCCTCTATTAAGCCTTGGAGTAGGGGTATTTTCTGTTATTGGTTAGAGGGGAGCATAATTACAACTTATTATTAAAATTGGATAGGTTTGCATGTATTCTTTCCTAAGCAGATAACCTATCAATCTTAATATAAGAAATGTAGTCTCATCTATCTTTTAATACAGCAAAAAAACTATGACTAAGTACTTGGATAAAACTCATCTTAAATTTCCCTATTTTTAAAATCAGAAATTTGGATTAAATCAGTTCTAGGGTAGGCAGAATTCTAAAGATGTCTCTTCCAGACTTCCATCGCTTGGTTATTCAAACAAACACTAATCTAGGTACTACTGCTATGAAGGTGCTTTTCATCTGACCATAAAATAGAGAGATGATCCTGGTTTCACATGGGTTCAATGTAATCACATGCGCCCTTAAATGTAGAAAAGGAGAACAGAAAAGTCCTTCAGTGAAGTGTCGTGGAGGAGGAAAACAAAGATGAAATAGGAAAGGAGGTCAGAGAGATAGAAACATAAGAAGGATTCCACCAACCATGCCTGGCTTTGAAGAAGGAGGAAGAAGTCGAGAAATACACAATTATTCTTATTAATTAACTCCTGGATCTATCTCTATAAGCCTTTTTAAAAATCGTTTGGCTATAAGTTCT
The DNA here is from genome assembly GCF_028021215.1 of Eschrichtius robustus. Taxonomy (NCBI): domain Eukaryota; kingdom Metazoa; phylum Chordata; class Mammalia; order Artiodactyla; family Eschrichtiidae; genus Eschrichtius; species Eschrichtius robustus. The sequence goes on from NC_090825.1 coordinate 74,051,880, forward strand.
TTGATTGTTTCTTTGTATGAAAACAATGTTATGATGATTTTTAGAGCGATAGAGGAATAATTTTCTACTTTCCCTTGAATGTTTGATAGATCACTTTATTATTGTTATTATTATAATTATTGTTGTTATTATTATTAGGCCAGAAAAGTTTATTTCAGCTTGACAGCTAATTGGTAATATAATAGGAGTTTTTAGGATTGCCATCACATTGTAGAAAAACTTTATCAACATTCTTTTGTATATGAGTTGTATGATCTAGCATGTTTTTCTAGAGACTACTTTCCTACATGGGAGACATTTTTTTTTTTTTGTCTTCTACTACCCAAGTATTTTTGATGCTGGGTGCCTAGAACTTGTTCATATTATCATATGACCTCTGGTCCCTATGCCTTTGGGTCATGATATTTGGAACAATTACTAATAGCTTAACTATACACACTAATAGCTTCTATACACAGAAGTGATTGCAAACCACTTAAATAAGCCCATTAAATCAAAAATAAATGTGTCTACAACTCAACATTTTCCTAGCAAAATATCCCAAATGCTTATCCTTATATACCAACTATTACGGAGGGAAAGTCAGAGTGAAAAGAGACAGCAGTCTTAACTGATTACAGTTAAATTGTCCTACCTAATTTTACAAAATAGCATGACCAAGTGACCATGTTATAGTGTTCCTCCGATGGCCTTGGAAGGGTAAATGAGAATGAGAGTCCTTGAAGCTGAAATAAGCATCATTTGTTTTATAGTAAAATCACTTTTGACAACATTAGATTATAATATAGACATTTTTCTTTCAAAGATTTATGGTCAGTTGATATTTATGGTGAGCTGTCCTAGTGTGGTGAAAAATTTCAGCCAAACCATTCTTTTGACTAGTGTTGGTGAAATGACTAATTGAGATTAGCACAGTCTGTGAACATATTGTCTTTATTTAGTGCTCTTAATACATGAGTTAATTGGTCAAAAATAGTATATTTTAGTGGTGAGAGGAATTTTGTTAAAGGCATAAGATTCAGAATGGCAAAATACCTAACTGCTTTTTTATTTACTGTAGTTAACCTATTATATCACTTCCTCTTCCTAATATCTAAAGGTATAACAAATCCAACTTTTGGTAAACTTTTATATAAATATTTTCCTTACTCCTAAACTAGAAGATATGTTCTTTTGTTTAAACAGAAAACAACAAACACACACGCTAGTCCATATTAACTATATGAACAGACATTAGAAGAATTTTTTCTTAGGAATTCTAGAAACTATGTTAGATTTGACAGTAATGTGGTCAAGTGGACCAGAGCAGACTGTATAACTTCAACACTCTAGCTTCATTTTTCAGTAAAAAAAAAAGTTCCCTCTAATGTCAGCATGCAGACAGAAGAAATAAACAACAGGCACTCATGGGTTTGAGAATATGGTGCCTGAAGCCCTGTAAATCCAGTAAATTTTCCCTTGCGATGTTTCACATCTAAAAGTGAGAGCTTCTATATTCCTGTGAAAAGTGGATTTCGGTTTGTTTTTTTGTTTAAACTGAGGCAAATATAAAAAAACTTGAAAATTTTTTCTCAAATTTTCATGTTAAAAATGTATTTCACACCCCAGGAATGTAATGTTTCTTTTCAGTATACCTTGTATGTGTTTTAAAAGATGTAGATATACTCTATCAAAAAAGAAGGAAGAGAAGGAGAAGAAGAATAAGGAAAAATGAAAAACACGGCCCTCTCATTTTTAACTAATTGAATAAACCAAGGTCCTATTGAATAGATGCTATAGGAGGAAATGTATATATACTGCATTCCAAATTTAGAGAATTTTCTCCAAAAGAATGATCAAGCAAACATAAAGAATAGCGTGAGACAATATTTTGAAAACAGAAGCACTTGAGAAATATTTTCCATTTTTAAAATAGGATAACTATTTGCCAAATGTTTAAGTTGAGTGACTGCTACAATATTTAAATTTTTGTATGAAATTAGCAGTCTTTTGGCAAAAAAAATTACACTAGACAACTGCCAGATTAAAATACATACACTCAATCTGTCCTTTAACTCACCACTCATCCTCTCCTACTGTTTTTTCCCTTTTTCTTTCTTATTCCTTTAATCAGAAGTATCTTTTTCTTGTAATCAAAAATGGAAATAAATCCTGAATGTGTGAAGACTGAACAAAATTATTAATCACAGACAATTCTGAGTTTATTAAAAGCACTCTGCTATACTATTTTTAATCCAGAAGAATATATTTCTTGTTTATGGAGAATCCAAAATAGCTGAGTAAGAGCATATGTTCATGCATCATCTTTTAAATGTCCACATAACAACTGTTCATTTGCTGATATTCTAATTAGTTATAACATTAGTTATAAGACCACTGGAAGAAGTAATTTTCATAAGTTAAATCTGGTCCTTTCTGACAGCAAATGTAGGAGGTTTTGAACAAGTTGACCTTTTCTATCTCAGTCTTTTCCTGAGAAGCAAGATACCCATTCTTATATGTATACACCTAGTTCCTCTGTCAGCCAGTCTTTTAAATGAAAATGGTGTTTCATGAAAAAAGTATCTACTACTACAGCTCATACCTCAATCATACAAGGGCTTTTCTTCAAAACAACTATTGTACTTTGAATGCAGCAAAGTGCTTTACATACTTCCCATTTTCTCAAATGGGATATAAAAAGATCTGTACTCAAGGGTTGAGATGTAACAAAATTATTTTTAGTGCTTAATCAGGGACATTCTTAAGGAAAAGTCACTTCTCTATCTGTGAGCATGCAATGATGAAAAAATCAATTCTAGTATAGTTGTTGCTACTGCCTTGATTTACACTGAATTACCAGTAGTTTTACTCACCACCCCATTTGTACTATCAGTTCAAGTGTCAACACACTTGACAGGATAAACCATAATATTCAAAAAGGTTATTTGACACTTCAACTATTTACCTCCTTTTATGTTTATTAAACATTTACATAAAAAATCATATTCTCTGATTAGTTGGTGTTGGTAACAGAGTCCAGCCATATCTGGATTTTTTATCCATTTGTAGGTACTGTTCTCCAAGTGAGATATTAAATAGTCTTCATGGTTGATGATGAATCTTTAGTTCAATGAGTTACTGAATCATTGGAAAGTGGCACTGCTGTGATTTCTTTTACTGACTGTTCATCCAGTAATGTCAATTGTTCAAGGCTTTTTTTAGTCTTTTAGCTGTTGTATAATTTTCTCCAGCCAACAAAATGTAATAGCTTACTCTATAATATACTTCTGTAGTTCATTTCTAATTACTATATACTGAGCTTATCATACCTATCTTTAAAATATTATATTTGTTTCTTTAAATTATGAATGGTTGATCTCAATATTACATCACATAACTGACACCGTGACACTATTCAAACATGTTCTGTTGCATGAGACACAATAAAGTATTGATATCTATAATCCCCAAAGAAGTACAACTTTCATCACATTTTTATTTCTTAATTATAGTTTTGCCAGTTTCTTTTGAATCATTTCCCCTCTCTCATGAGTTAGATAATTCTCTGGCATTTAAGTTTCATCTCTTTTAGCATCTTTAGAGGTAGTCAGTGCAGCTGTGTGTTGATAAAGTGAGTCTTCCAACTCTCCTGTGTTAAGTAAATAATGCAGTTAAATATAAAACAAATGTATTGCAATCTTTTATTTAAACTATTTCAAATTTCCAAAATAAAATTTTAGATAACTAAAAATTCAGAAAAATTTTAGGAAAAAATTTTTGATATTACAGCAAAACTACAAAGTTCCCTTATTTACACGTGAGTGCACTTATTTCACATGAGTGTAAGGAAAACTTCAAGATTTCAAAATTATGATTTTTTTGAATGATAGGAGGATACAAAGATTAGAGGATGTATAAGCAAAAACAATTAGTAAGATCAAAAGACAAGTTCCAAGAACAAACTGAGTTAATCTCTGAAAATGCACATATTTATACCTTAAATTTACCATGTTAGAAAATTTTAGAAAACACGAGAATATAAGCACATGCTCTATGTCATTAGAGCGATGATGTCATCACATATCTTGTAGTCTCTGGAATACTCCACTATAGACCCATGAGAGAAGGAAAGTGATGAAGACAAATGACATCTTAGTATTATCATAAAAACAGTTTTGAACTTGTAGACCTATCCCCTGAAAGAGTCTCAAGGTAACTCACTTTTGGAAACACTAGCCTAATGAAACGATTGAATAGAAAATTAGTATTTTATTCATTCTAACCATCTCTTTTTATCATGCCCATTCTCTCCTAAACTCCATACCTATCCTGTATATTGCTTAAAAAATTCAAAACCCTGCTACCATGACAGTGTTAAATATCCCCACATTTAGCTCAACATAGGAACTAATTCAGTGATGCAAAATTCACTTTTACGATTATAAAAACTGAAAGAACTGGAAAGAGCCTATTTGATTTTTTTCAGTTATTTAAAAAAATATGAATTCATATTTTTTAATACATGAATTAAAATATTTGTTACATATTTAAATGTGATTTAATGTTAACTACAAGTGACATTTTTTGTTCCAGATAAACATATCTTAATCATATAGTAAAAAATAAGGCAGGGGTATGAAACAGTATTTATTTTATAGAAATATGCTTTACAATGATTTTGAAGGAAACTATCTATTTCAAAAAGGAAGAACAACCTAGAGTTGGTTTGATAAAATTTGAAAGAGGAAAAAGCAACAAAGAGTGGACAAGAGATGCAAGAATGAGAACAAAATTATCAAATAATAGGAACAAAAGAATAGTGAAAAAGAATAGTCTTTAATAACCCATATGATACTTTTATATGAAGATTTTCTAAGTTAATATTTTTCTCAAGAAGTAGAAATAGGTAACAATAATGTTTAATTTTATGTTTGTAGTTTATATTGTAGTCTATTACTAATCATAAATGTAATAACACGGACAGAAGATATGGGAGTTTGGTGGGAGGTCTGAACCTCAACAGAAGTCCTTGAGACCAAGGGGGACTCAATCATAGAATTGAAAAAAAAATGAGTATGTCAGTCTTTCTTGAGAGAATCTTTGTCCTGTAAGCTGTGACTTCAGGGCTTCAGTGTTTTTGCTGCCAGTTTTAGAGGGAGGCCTAATTGCCAAAGTATCACACTCTAACACACCACAAATCATGATTGTGGATGCCTTCATAATTCAGAAAACAAATGAGGCCATATCTTTTATTAGTATAGACTCTTTCAACTAAACTTCTGAGCTTGGCGGCATTTTATGGCCATAGCCATTTCCTACCACGTGGAGAAAATAAGCCTGAAATGGGAAGTCCGGTAGAGGCAAGAAGAAATAAGCAGAGTGGTGACATGGAGAAACTAACAGAATTCCAGTCCTATCAACTTTAACTGATACTAGCCTCCATCTTCAACTTCCCATTTTTATGAAGTTACTAAATTTTCACTTCAACTAAATTGGATATGGTTTCTGTTACCTGCAATAAAATAATCTGGACTAATACAGTAATTCATTTTATCTATCTCCCATGGCAAACACCTCAGTAGAATTATAAGGCAAATTTAGTAGAAGATAATTTCCTTTTGACAGTCATAAGTTTAATGAATGCACTTTTTCCCCCTTTCAATACCATTTTTGAAATCCCTGAACATGAAGTATGATGCTAAATTTCAGGCTATTACATCAGGTGTGGAGTGGAGAACTATACAAGGAATATGTCTACTTCAGCTAAAATTGTTTCACTAAATTCTGTAGGGAAAATGTGTTAAACATAAGGTATATATATTTGTCCAAGAATAAATTCTTTTTTCCCCCTTAGAGATAAATATCCCAAATACTAGGGTCCTAAATCCTATATGTTAGTCATAGAAGACAAATTTTTATGATTTTTTTTGACACATTTGTACTGCTAGACTTCACTAAACATTTGAAGCACACATGTTACCCTGACAGCAAAGAAATGAAAATTATGCACTATATATATTTTTTAGTGGCATCTTTGTAGACCTTGCCAGTATCTGAACTGTTAGAACATGGATGAATGTCAATTTTGTGCAGGAATTCTCAAGCAGGTTTGTAATAGTGCTAAATATATTTGGTCATAAATTTTGCTATGCAGAAAAAGCAAACTTTCTCCAAACATGAAATTTTATAAACATCAATAGTTCAATATAGCACAGCTTTTGAATTCTAGACATTTTGTTAATACTGATGGGGATTTTCAGTGGCTTTCCTCTTAAGAAAATATAATATACCTCTTATTTTAACACTGAATTTCAGCATGTAGTTTCAATAGTGACCTCTTCTGTCTGTCAGACTACTTAAGAAAGCAAAGTGTTAAAATAACACTGTGGGATTTTAGAATATTTAGAATATTTTAAAAGGAATGAGTTCATTAGTAAGTGAGAATTTTAATAAATACTGAAAATCCCTTCACAGTTTTATTATTTTTATTCCATTCTGTTATTGACACTGCTCTAAGTTCTTTGACACTGAAATCACACTAATGGATAGTTCACAGGTTTGAAATAAATTGGACAGACCAATTTTTTAAGATGATTTGCAAAATTTTTATAATTTAGTATTGACATTCAACTTTTAAAATTAATAAATGAACTAATATTCATTATTAAAGCAAAATATGAATACTCAAAAGGAAAACTTACCCCACAAATATGGAATTATGATGAGTATATTTTACCTACCTACCTACAAATACATACATACATTCATACACAATTGTAAAAATAAAATAATTCTGTGACAGTCTAAAATAAGTGAGGCATAAATAGAATAGAATTTAATTTTTATTCATGAGAATGAAGTACAGTAGGGCCTGACTCCACAAGGAATTCAGCACAGAGGACCTTCCAGCTCATGGTTTAACCAACCTTAGGGTGTGGTTTTTTTTGTCCTCATGGTCCAAAACAGCTGGAGCTATTATATCAGCATTCCAGGAAGTAGAATAGAATCACTGCCCACTAAAAATATAATGTGATTTGTAAGTTTATTATCCTCTTCCTTCTTTTGAATGGGTGGAGATATTTGGCTGGTCCTTTTTTCCTAATTTCTTAAATTGAACAAAGTCATGTTTTCAGTCTCCATTTAAAAAAAAAAAAGAGAGAGAATTTAAGGCCACAAGCTTTCCTTTGAGTACAGCTTTACTATAATTCGTAAGTTTTAGATTAATTCTTTACTACAATTGTTTCCAGAAAATATATTACTTTAATTGAAATTTTCTCATTGATGTAGGACTCATCTTAGAAAAATGTTTCATAATTTTCAAATGGTTGAAAAATTTGAGGGTCATTTTTTCTTGTTGACTTCTAGTTTTATTGGCCTATGATCAGCATATGTTGCTTGTAAAATCTCTACTTTTCAGAATTCATTAAAGTTTCCACTGTGCCCCCCTGAAATATGTAAATATCTACATGTATATAAATATATATATATAATATTAAATTTTCAATAGCTTGCACTAAAAAAGTAACAAGGAAGATTAATTTTTCATAACAGACCATTTCAATATGTAATCAGTACAAAAGTTATTTAAAAAGTTTACTTTCTTTTTTTCATATAATGTCTTGGCAATTTCGTATGTATTTTATACTTAGAGCATATCTCAGTTTAAACTAGCCCCATATCAAATGAATTCAGCAAGGTAGTAGGATACAAGATTAACATACAGATAATCAGTTACATTTCTTTACACTAACAATGAAATATCAGAGAGGGACTGTAAATAAACAATCCTTTTTAAAATTGCATCCAAAAAAATATATATACTTAGAAATAAACCTCACCAAGGAGGTGAAAGATTTACATGCTGAGAACTACAAAACATTAATAAAGGAAATTAAAGATGATTCAAAGAAATGGAAAGATATCCCATGCTCTTGGGTTGGGAGAATTAATATTGTTAAAATGGCAATACTGCCCAAAACAACCTACAGATTTAATGCAATCCCTATCAAATTACCCATGACATTTTTCACAGAACTAAAACAAATAATCCTAAAATTTATATGGAACCATAAAAGATCCAGAATTGCAAAAGCAATCCTCAGGAAAATGAACAAAGCAGGAGGCATAACCCTCCCAGATGTCAGACAATACTATAAAGCTACAGTAATCAAAACAGTGTGGTATTGGCACAAAAGCAGACATATGGATCAATGGAACAGAATAGAGAGTCCAGAAAGAAAACCACACACCTATGGTCCATCTTCAACAAAGGAGGCAAGAATATAAAATGGGAAAAAGACAGTCTCTTCAGCAAGTGGTGCTGGAAAAGTTGGACAGCCACACATAAATCAATGAAGTTAGAACACACCCTCACACCATGCACAAAAATAAACTCAAAATGGCTTAAAGACTTAAACATAAGATATGACACCATAAAACTCCTAGAAGAAATCACAGGCAAAACATTCTGTAACATAAATTGTACCAATGTTTTCTTAGGTTAGTCTCCCAAGGCAATAGAAATAAAGACAAACAAACAAACAAAAAACCACAAACAAATGGGACCTAATTAAATTTACAAGCTTTTGCACAGCAAAGGAAACCATAAACAACATGAAAAGACAACCTACCGTTGGGAGAAAATATTTGCAAACAACGTGACCAACAAGGGCTTAATTTCCAAAATACTCGAACAGTTCATACAACTCAACAACAACAAAACAAACAACCCAATCAAAAAATGGGCAGAAGACCTAAAGAGACATTCCTCCAAAGAAGACATACAGATGGCCAATAGGCACATGAAAAGATGCTCAACGTCACTAATTATTAGAGAAATGCAAATCAATACTACAATGAGGTACCACCTCATACAGTCAGAATGGCCATAATTAAAATGTCTACAAATAACAAATGCTGGAGAGGGTATGGAGAAAAGGGAACTCTCTTACACTGTTGGTGGGAATGTAAATTTGTGCAGCCACTATGGAAAACAGTATGGAGGTTCCTCAAAAAACTAAAAATAGAACTACCATATGATCCAGCAATCCCACTCCTGGGTATATATCCAGACAAAACTATAATTGGAAAAGATACATGCACCCCTATGTTCATAGCAGCACTATTTACGATAGCCAAGACATGGAAACAACCTAAATGTCCATTGACAGATGAATGGATAAAGAAGATGTCGTATATATATAAAATGGAATGTACTTCAGCCATAAAAAAAGAATGAAATAATGCCATTTGCAGCAACATGGATGGACCTAGAGATTATCATACTAAGCAACTTAAGTCAGAAAGAGAAAGACAATACCATATGATATCACTTATATGTGGAATCTAAAATATGGTACAAATCAACATATCTACAAACGAAAAACGACTCACAGAGAACAGATTTGTGGTTGCCAAGGGGGAGAGGGGTAGCGGAGGGAAGGAATGAGAGTTTGGGATTAGCAGAGGCAAAGTATTATATATAGCAGCGGTCTCCAACCTTTTTGGCACCAGGGACTGATTTTGTGGAAGACAATTTTTCCACGGATTGGGAGGGGGGAGGGGGATGGTTCAGGCAGTAATGTGAGCAATGGAGAGCGGCAGATGAAGCTTTGCTCGCTCTCTTGCCACTCACCTCCTTCTGTGCGTCCTGGTTCCCAACAGGCCACGGACCGGTACCGGTCCATGGCCTGGGGGTTGGGGACCCCTGATATATAGGATGGATAAATAACAAGGTCCTACTGTATAGCACAGGGAACTATATTTAATATCCTGTGACAAAGCATAATGGAAAATAATATGAAAAAGAATATATGTATAACTGAGTCACTTTGCTGTACAGAAGTTAACACAGCATTGTAAATCAACCATACTTCAGTAAAATTAAGAAAGAAAAAAACCCAAAAAACTAGCCCCATATCAAAATGTTCAACCTGTGACCATTGGTTACCATAGGAGACACCTTCCACCTAAGATTGGAAGCAATGCAAGCATGCTACCATTCATCCCTGATAAGCAAGCTGGTATTCTACTGGAAGTCCTAGCTAGTCCAGTAGATAAGAACAAAATAAAATAAGTTTTAAAGATTGGTAAGAAAGAAATGAAACTTTTAGTCACAGATGACATGATTTTCTGTGTAAAAATACCCCAAAATTGACACACACAAATACTCGTGTAAGTAGTAAATGAGTACAGCAAGGCTGCAGGATACAGAAGAAAGGTTAATATACAAAAGTAAGTTGTTTTGTATATACCAGCAGTGAACAATTGGAATTTAAAACATGCGACTTTGTCTCTGCCCTAGAGGATGAGATGAATTTTTTTCTTAATTTTTAAAGCTTAATAATGAAATATCTCAGTAGAAAAATTTGGTTCAATATCCCCAGGTATTGAGCAGGCAGTTTGAATTTTCATACTCTACTATTTAATTTCATAAACACCTTTATTTCTAGTTTTAAATATTAGTTAGGTTTCATTCACTTATTTTTCTGCTTCAGATGCTACAAATATTATACTGGATCATCTTTGTTCTTTGTTGTCTTCTACATTTACTACTTTCTCACATATTATTATTACCATTTATTTTCTAGACTTTTCTTATTTCTTCTCTATATTTCTTACTGTACATTAACATGTACCAATTATTCTTTAGGTACCTATTAATTTTATCTTCATTTCTGAGATGTATCCTGAGATATTTCTTTCTTTTTTTTTTTTTTTTTGAAATTTCTTTCTTTAGATCACTCAGGTCTACTTCACATCTATTTTTTGTTTATTTATTTTCAGTTTTTGAATTTCTGAGTCACATTGCTATTATCCATTTGCAATTTCTTGTTTAATTATCTTCAATTTCAACCTGAGTTACGCTTCATGACTTCATTTAATTGATGTGCTTTACTATGCTTAAGAGTTTTTATTATTTTTATTTTTAGAGTATCTTTATACAGATTCTGGGCTTTTTTTTTTTTTTTTTTTGGCTGGGTTTCACTTTTCTTTGTCATATTTGTTTGTTTTGCATTCTTCTGCACCATCAATTTCAGGATACTTCTGAGATTATGGAGGTGGTTTTCCTGATGTCTGACTTCAAGGCCTTCTCTTTCTTGCTAACAACAACAAAAAAAGCTTCTCCTTTCTGTTTGTTTGTTTCAAATACATGACACTTCTTTCTTTTGCCTTACATCTTCTAACTCATTGCTGTCCTCCTGTCTCAGTAGAGTTATCTTTTTTAGTTGGTCCTTTCTTTCCTTTCACCGTCCAGGACACCCAAGGACATTTCATCATCAAAGGTGTCTCTCTTCCCCAGAAGCATTGACTTCTCAAGACAGACATCTCTGGTGCCATGCATTTTCCAAGCCCTTTACCTGTGTCTCTCCCGTAGCCAGTGGCCTAACCTGCCTTGTTTCTCACTGAATGAGGCCCTGACACCTTCCTTTTCTGAAACTGAACTCTAGATAGTATTGTATGTGTTCAGTCACCCTATGACTCTGTTAACACTCCTCTCTCTTCCATTTAGCCCCCACCAAACTCCCTCCATCTGGATGGAGTCTGGAGCTAATTTTTCCAGTCTTGGGTGTTTATTTACCCTATTAACAAATAAACTGAGTTTTATCATCTTCTTCAGTGGGGAGTTTAGTTTGATTTGCTTTTTTTTTTTTAATTTGGATGTTTTCTAATTTAGAATAAAAATTGAGAGCATTAGAGTCTTGAAGGCCATTAGATTCTCCTACATGAGCTCAGAAACCTCTGCACATTCCTTTATCACTTGAGTATAATATAATATCCCTCCAAAGGAATCTTTTTTTGGCCTCATTAATTCTAGATAATATTTACATTCTCTTTTATATCATGAATGTACTACAACTTATTTTGGTTTTGGTAAAAAGTCTCAGTTACATATGATGAATTTACTCTGCTGTATTTTAGCAAAAACTGGATTTACTACAGAGTAGTGGTAAAGTAACTATACACATTATATCAGTTTTGTTTTTAAAGTTGTTGTCCTGGGGATCATGTGTTAATTGTTTTCACTCTCAAAAGAGTCCTGGTTGATAACAAATTGTATAGTCACCTAATTAATGGCTCACACCATCACTGGGGAGTTGGAGAAAGATATTTGAGACTAAGCTTCTAGGCACAATACCTGAAACTATGCAGCTGCCACTGTCGCTACCAAGCTCGAAAGGTCAGGCTCTCCACTTCAGTGCAATAGCTTCTGTCATCCATGCCGCTGCTGCCTCAGGAATTGCACCATGCACCTAATGCCCCTGAAAAGTGGACACTTCCCAGGGTGAAGAAATCTTCCGAGAAGGACTGTTTCTCCATGTTTCTCAATTCTGGATCAGTCTCAAGTGAGTGCATCTGCCTCTTCAGCATACAAGTCAGAGTGTCCCTTGCAGTTAAGATGCAGGCAGTTGTTCTGAGCTCTACCAGTCATGCACATCCCCACACACAATAAGTCTATCATTCCTTTTATGGGTTCATAGTTTCCTGGTTAAATTAGAAATGCTTCTCCTTTGTTGAACTTACAGCTTCCTACGTTTTTTTCTCTTCCAAGTTATTTACTTACTTACTGAAGAGCTGTACATTTTCTAAAATGTGATTCTCTTAATTCTTTGGGGAGCCACATATCAGTATCATTCCACTGATTATACAGTTGAAATTCATTAAATATATGGTATGGCAAAAGCAAAATACAATATTCTTAAATCCAGTATTATATTTCAAGAGCTGATAAATTAAGTGTGCCCAGAGAGTAACCCCAAGGATTAAGTGAATCCTGAAGGCATTGAATTCATATCAGAAGTGGGACAAATATAACTGTAAGATAGGATGATTTAAAGAAAAATAACTCTTTTGACTAAGTTATAAAGTGCTATCACGTGAAAGGGGAGAGAGATTTTTGTCTCTACTTAAAGATAGAACTAGGAGAACTAGGTACCTCATACAAGTATTTGTACTTAGTGTATTTAAGTATTTCTAATTTAGTTTTGTTATATTGTTAACAGAATTCTTATACTGTATTAGAGATTGTTTTTAATCCACAAAAGCCCACTTCCAAATCTAAGACTAAGGTATGCTTCCAACCCAAAGCATTTTATTTTTAAAAATAGTAAGAAACAAGCTGTCTTAAAAATAGTATGCTATCCATTAATTTGCCCTATAGTATCATTCCAAAGGACATTTTGTCAATTCATTGGCAGGCCAAAGAGCCCAAGAAGCAGCACAGTTTTATTTTGGTATAACATTATACCAGGTTGAATATGTGTAAAACGAAATAAGCAAAAGTAAACTAATTTCAGAGGAGGTCAGAGAATCTTAGAGACATTAAGTAATTTGCATAGGACCAAATAGCTAAGAAATGACAGAGACAGTATTCATGAGCCCATGAATCACAAGAAGGACATAGCTCCAGAACTATCCGTTATGACATGCCTTGTGTTCAAAGCAGTCTGCCTTTAAGAGAGATTCAAGGAAGATGTTATTAGTCTTCAAATAAGAACAGTATCATCTGTATGGACAACTGAAGTATTTTGTAAAGATAAAGAAGGTTGCATCACCAGATAGCTCAGAGGTAAATTATTTGTTAAGAAAATGGGCAATTGAGTTTGAATTGTCCACTTGATTTTCTAGACTGATCCAATTTTCTTTGGTTGGTTCTATGTGTCTAAAGCCTAAGAGAAAATTTTCATGTGTTCCATAATATGGCCAGTCTATATAGCTTCTCCCAATTTTAGAGTAGTCCAAAGTATTTCTGCTCTCATTGTACAATGGTTCTCATGAGCCCCAGTGAGAGGAACAAGTGAATTTTTCAACTAGTGAAGTTCTACTTTCATCAAGTATACACAACTTAGTCAGATACATATTTACTTTGGGCAGTGAGTGGGTTTTTCAGTTTTTTTTTTTTTTAACATCTTTATTGGAGTATAATTGCTTTACAATGGTGTGTTAGTTTCTGCTTTATAACAAAGTGAATCAGTTATACATATACATATGTTCCCATATCTCTTCCCTCTTGTGTCTCCTCAGTTGGTTTTAAGTTGTCCATACAACTTAAATATAGACCAAGCATGGGAAGAATATTTGTAAAATTATTTTTAACAAATAAGTGTTCCATTTTTGTATAGACTGAACCCTGATAACTATGGCTTTACATGGTTGGTTATAGCAACATGAGAACTATCAACCACTCTGTCAGTGCCATGATATTTCATCTCCTTAACTCATTCTGGTTAAACTAATTATATAGAGAACACTAGTAATGCTTTCTCTGTGTTTCACATGGCAACCAGGTTTTCTAAAGTTAAAGAAAAAAAATGTTTACCGTCACATCATCAAGGAAGGCTTTATTGAGCCCCACAGAATGCTTTACGTGGAGCTACTTAAATAGTATTAATATATTGCCTTGAGGTAGCTATGTGATATCACAGAGTTTCAATTATCTTCTGCTGTTTTATTACATTCATTCTGTGTCTTTTTGTTTTTAAGAATATAGTCAATGGTAAATATATTTAAGCTGGCAAATACTATTACTTATACTCTTCTAAGAATTATTAAAGTTTAAAAAATTCTACACAAACTTTTTAACTTTAATGGCATAATTAAGTGAAAATTTTTTGAAATTTTAGGGTAGGATAATTATTTTAATAATTGGCTGACGTAGCCACCACAGAGTATTTATAAACTTATGCATCATAGAGTAAAAATACTCTCAGATAAAAACGTCCCCATGGTGCTCATATTTGAAAGTACATGAATTAAATATGCCTCCCTCATCTCTGGTGGTACATGGAATTTTTATGTCTTACCTAGGCTTCTGTATTTATTTTATGTAAAAATACTAGTATGCCCCTAAAATTTTTATTTTTCTGTAAATGTCATAGCATAAGATATAAAAAATGCAGCACTGCCTTCACTTAAAATGCTCCAGTGTAACTTACCCCACAATTGCCTCTAAGTCGTATTGAATATAACATCCCTATCTTCCTTTCCTTATGGACTGCAAGAATATTTACTTTATCTACATGCCATCCTTCTCCTCTGAATTTCAACTGCTCTTTTATTTCTCTTGCTTAAACATATCTCCCCTCATTTTTCTAACATTCTGAATATGGATATGGTATTCTTATAATTCAACATTTTCTAAGCTTGAAGCTCATGTACCAAAAACTGTTTAGTTAGATATGATTAATTAGATTTAAGTGAGCATTATTTAAGCTAAAATAGCATAAACAATTAAAAGTCCAGGCTCTGGGGTTAGATTTCCTGGATCTAACACTTCTGCTTGTGTGCCAGTGAGCAAGTTACTGGAGCTCTTAATGCCTCAGTTTTCTAATCTGTAGAGTGAGGATAACAACAGTGTCCATGTCATTGGGTTGTTGTGAGGACTAATGTGATAATCCACTAAGTAAGACCTTTAAACAATAACTGGCACAATGAAAGCATGCATTATAGTTAGACATTTGGGGGGGTTGGTTAATATAATTATTACTACTATATAATAATAGTTATTATTATTATAATTATAATTATATAATTTGATTTAATTTGAAAGTCATCTCTTAAAAAACCCCGCCAGGCACAATATAGGGCCAGACACTGAAGATATAAAGATCAGTAATATATGGTCACTTTTGAGGAAAAGTAAGAAACGGTAGAGAAATAATATATGATAAAAAAAGAGTATGGGGAAAATGCACAAAAATTTTGAAACTACTTCAGCTCAGTTTCATGATCAAGTCTAAGGGGACTAGATTTATCAGATTCCAGCAATAAACAAAATCTGAACTCTATCTGAAACAAAATTTGAAAGCTTGAAGCAATCGTAATTTCCTCAATAGAAAATCATTTTTCACTAAATCCCTATTGAAGAAACTAATCATTCTTCATAACACTGGTCACTATGTAACACTGTGTTATACAGCCATTTGTTTATTTGTTCATTTATTGTTTTTCTCAATGAACTCTAATTTCCATGTAGGCTGAGACGTCCTTTGTATCTGTCACTGTCTGTCAATGCCTTGCACACGGTACATGGACGGTGATGTGGGGTTATATTATATGGCATTTCCCAAACTGATCTGATCTTGGACCTTTGTCACTGTGGCTCATTTTATGGAACTAGTACTCCTGGGGACATACTTTGGGAGACATTATGCGTTGAATATTTTCAGTTTGGTTCTCCAGGTCCACTTTCCATCCAATTTCCTCTCACAGTTTGCCCCTGGATGCTGATTGTACTGACAGGCTCCCTTTCCTTCTGCTTCTGGTTGGATTCAGTCCATCACAGGCAATAACAAAAGATCCAGAGGAAAGGAGGAGAGTGGATGGATGGAGACATTTATTATCCAGGTCCCTCTTCTTAGGTCACTGTGGGTTGACTGCATCTCTGCTGAAGTCCACAGCTTCCATGAAGTGATTCTCTCCATAAAGATACCCTCTCTGTGTACAGGTAACATCCCCCTTCCCTTGTCCCATTAGGCTAGCTTTGGTGAAGGCTTCCCAGGTCTCCAAACCTTCCTTTTTCAAGCTTCAGGTTACTGCACTATCACTCGCTGGTTTTCCAAAAATCTGCCGGATGTCTTAAACAGTCCCTTTGACAAACTTTCTTCAATTGCTCAGTTTGGTTATACCATCTGTTTCTTGCCAGAGCCCTATTTCACGCTGAGCTATAATCCCATAATATCCTTAGTCTTTTTAAGTAGATGGGTATTTAGGTAAGGTCTATCTCAAGATTTCTTCTTTTGTCAGTTTACTGGATAGAGGTTTTAGAGGTCCACAATTGGGCAACATGAAGTCAGAGTACCCCCGCGTACAGAATGTTACCTGTGTCACAAACAAGTATTTGATTTCTGTGAAGAGAGTTCATATATTTTTATAAATTCTCAGAAACAAATAGGAGGATAATCATGCTCTTATAATTACAGTTCCTGCTCTTTGGCAGTTTTCTCTGCACGAAAAATTAATACACCTTGTTTATGGTTTCCTAAGACAACCCTCAGAATGGGAGAAAATATTTGCAAACGAAGCAACTGACAAAGGATTAATCTCCAAAATATACAAGCAGCTCAATATCAAAAAAACAAACAACCCAATCCAATAATGGGCAGAAGACCTAAACAGACATTTCTCCAAAGAAGATATATAGATTGCCAACAAACACATGAAAGGATGCTCAACATCACTAATCATTAGAGAAATGCAAATCAAAACTACAATGACGTATCACCTCACACCGGTCAGAATGGCCATCATCAAAAAATCTACAAACAGTAAATCCTGGAGAGGGTGTGGAGAAAAGGGAACCCTCTTGCACTGTTGGTGGGAATGTAAATTGATACAGCCACTATGGAGAACATTATGGAGGTTCCTTAAAAACTAAAAATAGAACTACCATATGACCCAGCAATCCCACTACTGGGCATATACCCTGAGAAAACCATAATTCAAAAAGAGTCATGTACCACAATATTCATTGCAGCACTATTTACAATAGCCAGGACATGAAAGCAACCTAAGTGTCCATCGACAGATGAATGGATAAAGAAGATGTGGCACATATATACAATGGAATATTACTCAGCCATAAAAACAAACGAAATTGATTTATTTGTAGTGAGGTGGATGGACGTACATTCAGAGTGAAGTAAGTCAGAAAGAGAAAACAAATGCCGTATGCTAACACATATATATGGAATTAAAAAAAAAATGGTTCTGAAGAACCTAGGGGCAGGACAGAAATAAAGACACAGACATAGAGAATGGACTTGAGGACATGGGGAGGGGGAAGAGTAAGCTGGGACGAAGTGAGAGAGCAGCATGGACATATATACACTACCAAATGTAAAATAGATAGCTAGTGGGAAGCAGTCGCATAGCACAGGGAGATCAGCTCGGTGCTTTGTGTCCACCTAGAGGGGTGGGATAGGGAGGGTGGGAGGGAGGCTCAAGAGGGAGGAGATATGGGGATATATGTATATGTATAGCTGATTCACTTTGTTATACAGCAGAACTAACACAACATTGTAAAGCAGTTATACTCCAATAAAGACGTTAAAAAAAATAAAAGTTAGGAAAAAATTTTTAAAAATTCATACACATAAAAATGGATATGGCTTGTTAATGGAATCCCTATATTACTGAA
>NC_090825.1:75312500-75395000 GCF_028021215.1 Eschrichtius robustus
GGCTAGGTTCATACACAGCCGGATACAAATGGTGATTAGGGAGCTATTATTATTCCCACAAGGTTAAAAGAAATGGAAAAGGTCTGCAATCCATGTATTCTATTACCAGCATTAACATGCCCATGATTACATTTGATTCCTTTATAGAACATCTCATAAAAGAGTTTGGAAATAGGCGTACACAGACACCAACATAAAGATAAATTTTAAAATGTGAGATTTTAGCTTTAGCTTCTTAAAGCCTACATAAAAATGTTCAAATACAAATTTTCTTTTGCATATGAGTTCTAAACATCTACAAATGAGAAGCTTTTTGTAAAGCGTTTAGAGGCAGAAAAAGAGTATAAAAGATAATTTCAAAGGAAGGTATTTCCTTAACATGTGTATTCATTCTAGTATCTAACAATAAATATCTCTTCATGCATGTGGTATCTGTAAAGATTACCCAGTAAGAGTTTCCACATACTTAAACAATCATACACATGTATCAAATAATTGAGCATAACAAATTTTTAATCAACAACTCTCCTTATAACCAAAACCATTTTTTTTCAAGATGATAAAGCAAAACTGTACTATACTCTCAGGAATGATTTGATATTATTAAAAGTTAGAAAAGACAAAAAGAGCATAAAACAAATATTAGTCTTTTGACATAATTTCTTTAGCCACACGTATTTTAAATATCATTTAGAAATGCTCATTTTTGCCAACCGTGGTTAGTACTTGCTTATTAACCAATATATGTTGTCCATTTATATTATCTTGGGCCAGGAGTGAGGAAGTGTAAGAGAAAGGTAGTAAACTATTATTTTATTCAGAAATTGTATAATCTTTTATTTATGTTTTGTTCCTTAGAAAGGTAACATTTTTGCCTAAAACAAAGTATATCTTATTTCACTGATATTTTATAATTATTTTATTATGTTGAGAAATCTGCAACTTTTATGTATATCGAGAGTTAAAAATCATAGCTACAATTAAAACCTAAGTTTCAAGCAACCAGAGATATAATAATATCATATAGAGTGACAGGAAATTTACAAGCACATCGTTAATGATGAAATATCAAATTTTGTTCACTAAATGAACAAAAATACATTTTTGAGATTTTATGAAGAGGCCTATCTTTACTATATAACTAATGATTAATGATTTTTACTACAAAATTATTGTGGTGTTATTAGAAATTCTCGGATTCACAATATGCTACACTAGAAACATGGTAACTTCGAGCAATCACCAATAAATATACAATGCTTTGTCAAAGGGAAATAGTAAGAAGAGGACTGAAATCATTGTACCCTTGCTTCTATGATTTAAAATTTTTTATTCCTACATTTGAAAACCCATTAGCTTGAAAGCTTTTTAGCAATTCCTTGCTTCTTCCTTAGACATGGGAAAAAGTAATGGATTTCACTGGACAACTTTTTACCAGCTATTTCACCGTCTTTATGTTTCCCAGCACCTTACTGCAAAGTACCCCCTGCTCCCCCCTCCCCCCCACCAGTTTCCCCAGAAATGTTTTAGACTCTGGGCACAGTGAACATACTTCGGACTCAGAACTCCATATCCCTTCCTGCAAGGAGAAGTCTGGAGAACTTTTCTAGTCTGAGGTCCTGGATACTACCTGAGAAATAATAATTTTTAAAAAGTGGGCGTCATACTATATCCTGATAATTCCACAGAGGCCAATATCCTTTTTTTCCCCCACCAAATACTGAATTATATTTCTTCAATTTGGGTCCATACAAGAAGCTGATTATGTAGTGTAAATTTAGGGGGAAGAAATATAGCAATTGTGACTGAATTATAGAGCAGAAAGCCTGTCCTGCTCAAGTGTGTATTTATACTTATTTGTAGTTGCTCATGGTCACTTGTATTTGGGGTTGTCATTCAGTTCTATAAGGGGTTTTCAATGGATCTACTGTAGCACCGTACACTTGTTGGTTGTATGCAGTCAATGGTTCTTCAACATAGCTCAGCAAAAGCACTTTTCAGCATCTGAATTAGCTTGTTTGATCATGGGTTGCTGTGAAATATAGACTTCTTCAGACTTCTGAGGTAAAAGAGCTCTCCTCCACTCATGAGATTATTTTACATCTAGCAGGAGCTTAAGATATATACTCACTCATTCAGATATGCAAATTCAACCATCAGAGACAAGTAAATTATGCAAGATGATGCACATTTCATTTTAGCTAGAAAAAAATGTGCAAACACTATACAATTCCATTTCAGAGAGCTATACTTGCACCAAGTTGAGATGCACTGAACAAAAGTTGCAATGTAATATCCATGTTTCCACAGATTGGATTCAGCTTTGAAGAGCTGTTTTACATTTACTTGAAGAGGTTTTATATTTCAATACTTTTATATGCCTTTTTCATAGGTATTTTCACAAATTATTTTCCCAAACTACCAAACTTGTATTCAACTTTCAGAAAATAATTACATCACTATTTTATGAGTATGTTTTTCATATTTATATGATTTATATACAAATATGATTAACATTTTAGACATTCTAGTTAAGCTCCAATCATCCACAAATCTAAATTTTCCAATATAAGGCCTTATTTTCCAATATATGTTATTTATATCAATAATAAGTCTGTTTACCAACACTTCTACTTGCTGAATAAATTTCATGTAACTCGTGTATACCCCTCATTAATGCTATAGCTTTTAGAGGACACCTTTAAAGGAGCAAATGACATCATCTAACAACTTGACGCGGTTATCGCCCTTGTATAATACACATTTAATTCGCTCCAGGTTTAATTTTAAAGCATGAATTCTAGAATTTGTGAAGCAAACAAAAGAAATATGGTTCCTCATATTTTACTATCAAATTTTACAAAACAGAATTATTAAAAGCAGATAAAGGTTTCTGTGGCTTATGATATGCTGAGTGATGCCACAGCAATACAACTGAGTGAAATAACTGATGTGATGTTTTTCTGTTCAATTTCATCTCTATACTTTAACAATATTCAGAAATAGTGACCTGTTTAATGAAAATAAAAGAGCATACATGAAAATGTCCTGATTTGTAGTGACTGTTACTAAATATGCTTTCTGAAACCATTAAGGAATTGTAATTACCAACAGCACAATAATCAAATTCAGCCATGACACATTTCTAAATCTTTGCCAAAAGTAAACCTTCTTATAAATTCACATAGGCTTTGATGAAATAGCAAGCTGGTCGGGAGTAGGATATTGCCCTGCATCTTGAGAGAAGCCTACGTTTGTCTTACCAGTTCCTCACGAAAGATGTAGTAAATAGGTTGGGGGTAATGGGTATTTTCTTGATAATTAGCTGTGTAGGCAAATATGTTCTTTGGCAGACAATATAAATGTTGATTTAAGGACCAGCCAATAAAGAGCGCTAAACTGCAAAACACTCACTGCTCAATTTCTCACAGATTTGGTTGAAGACTTAATCCTAAAACTTAGGTTTCCATTATTACCAAATAACACACTACTACGAAAGTTGTGACATAATGAAATATATTTCACTCATACTTCATATGTAGCTGCTTAATAATTTCCACATTTTACAAGTTTATACTATTCAGATTAACATAACTAATAATGATGAATAGTAACAGACAAGTCATTGTGGACCACTGTTTTATAGTGAAACTTATAAAACTCCTTATTTTCTTAAACACATAAAGCAATGCATTTCCACTGAAACTAAGGCATCTATAAAGCTAGTAAAGATAAGTGGTAATCTATCATAAACACCAGTAAATTTTAGTTTATGTCTAGGTTTAAGAGATCATCTTTAAAGAAAATGGTTTTAAGCTGGAAGCGAGATACACTGTTTTAAAAACAAAAATAGCACAAGATAAGTGGCATATACTCCGGCAATTTTCTTTAACGCAGCTTTTTCAAATATAATCTAGTCTACAGTGCACTCAAACTGCAGAAACATCCAAATTAGGAAAGAAAAAAAAGAGATACTTATCCTTGCAAAAAGGCCCTATGCTCAAAGGAACATCTGAATAAAATTGAGACATCTGCAGTAAAGTTTTACCTTCTCCCTAGAATGTTTGAGATGAACTCAGTGTAACACTGTCTTCCAAGAAAAGACAAAGTGATCAATGCAAGAACATATCAGGCTGCCTTGGACAGGCCAATCAATGCAAGAAAGAACCTTGCCCAGGGCCTTATGCAAATAGAAGCACGTCCTGCAACCTAGGGAGGGAACATGCGCAATAGATCAACTGGATCTGAAAAACCTTACAGCTATATCAGCTTCAGACAGTAAATATATACTGATGAATACCTCACACTTCCTGCGAATTCTTAAAATGTGTTTTTATGAGCTAAGGAGAATTCTTAAAATGGGTTATTTTTAAGAGTTAAAAACTCCTTCTGGGAGTGCAGCAAAGGGGAAGAAAACATCATGGGAGAAACACTCAGCATTACTTTTAAGGGTGTGCAAATAAAATTTTGGTTTCTTAAAATTTCCTGGCACAGTTGAATTTTGCTGACATTTCAGAAGGTCAATTTTTTTGTATGTTTGCATTCATAGGCAGGAAATAAAAATCTAGAAAAAGCAAATACTGTTCTTGAACAGGGAATAAATGAAATGTTGTAAGAGAAATAATTCAAGATATAAAATTATAGTCATCATTCTCAGACTAAAAACTCACCCAGTCACCAAAGATTATTCTCCATGGTGGCTAACCTATTGATATAGGAGCGGTTTGTCTTTTGAAGTTAGTATCTGTATCTCCAAAATCACTCTAAAATCTGACTAGAATGTATAATAAGCTCAAGGGCTACTTAGTACACAAAGCTCTGTCCCTGTCAAATGGTCTTGAAGGCAAGTCAGATGCTTTATAAGGCTACATCAAAAACACTCAATTATCAGGTCTTCAAAGGACTACTTGAGTGCAAAATTATTTCCTAAATATTCTCATTTTTTGTTTTTTTTTAAACCTGTTTCTTCTTATGAATTTCACATTTAAAAAAAAGTCTTTCATAACTTAAAAGAAGTTAAAAATTATATTTTAAATAGGAATTATAATGGCAGCAACTATAATATAGATACTGCCAAGCAAATAAGAAAAATTCTGTAAATATCTACTAATATATTTACTTTAATTGTCTTCTACTTTGGAATTTTAAATTAAAAATTTTAGCTGCAGATGCATTTTCTATCAGGTATGTAGCAAATATTTCTAATATTAAAAATAAAATAGACAAATTTTCTTTTAGCTATTGATATATGAACTTTTCCTGGCAAAATACTACATAAAATATGAAAATCAGACATCTATTATATAAAGTTCACTATTTAAAGCTGTTTATTTAGCTGTTAAAAGGACACAGATATCTTAAGACACTGGTTTATTTAGCCAATGGAGGCAAATATAAGACTATACAGGATAAACATAGCTCACTTTTTTCTTTTTCACATTTCTAGTGCGTTCTACACTGGTAAAATGTTTATTTTCAGTTTACTTTAATAAGATTTTTTTCCCTAAAGTATAACTAAACCTATCATTCATTTGTTTGATCCTCTTTACTTAGACCTAAAGCTTTATAAAAACTTTACTATTTACATGGAGAAAGCATGATATAAAATCAGAGCAATATAAAACTCTCATAACTTTTCAAATATTAGGTATCAGATGAAATGCTTATAATAAATCAGAAAAGCATGAAGTAGCAGGTTAATTATAGGGACTCAAATGTTTCCTTTTCCAATTTTAATTTCAAATATAAGAATTTTGAGTGGTCTGATTTTCACAGTAAAATGTAAACTCCGATTTACAGTAAGTAAAATACAAAGGACCAAGAAACTATGGTTTCACTTTTGTTACAATATTTAAATTGTTATATTTTCTCCAATATGTAGGAAAAAATGTAGAAAAACAATTTTAGAGTATTATCACCGAGTATTTGATATGTGTTGACATTGTGACAGCCACTGAATAATGAAATTCTATCCTTCCTGATATAAATCTGCACAATATGTGTGCTTTTTGCTTTTAAAAGTATATTCTCAATTTTAAAAGTATGTCAGGTAAGATATTCAGTTTACCAAAGAGGCTTGTGCTTTAAAATATAAATACAGAATTTCTTCAAATGAAAAGTTCCCTCATTAATTAAAAAATTCTAATTTATCAGAAAAATATTTCATGCAGTTTTCCCAAAACCAATCAGAGGAAAGAGTGTTTCATGGGCAAAATCATTGATTCTGAGATTGGATTTCTATTGCAAACTGAATGAATTTCAATCCTGACTCATCTTCGTTGTGCAACTTGGCACAAGTTCCTCAACCTTTCCGACTCCTTCATCTGTAAAACAGGGCTAATAATACCTACCTAATAAAGTTAAACGTAAGTTGTACAATGCCTAGCTAAAATAATGTTTAATGACCAAATCTAGTAGTACCCTAAACTCTCTTCTGAATGGCAGTATGCATAACGGTTATGAGCATGGCTTTGGAGCCAGAAAGCCTAGGTTTAAATTCTGGCTCCATCACTTAGCAGCTTGTAATCTTAGTACTTAATATTTTGCTGCCTCAGTTTCCTCACATGTAACTGAGGATTATAATACTACTTACATCATAAGGATTACATGAGTTAATAAAGAACTTAAAACAATGTCTGGTACTTGGTAGGTGCTATGTTATACAGCTATCACTTCCAGGTGTAACTTACAGACGTGGACAACGTGAAGGAGCAAACGCTGATAGCAGAGATTGTTCCAGTAAGACTTGAAAGGTCAATTCTATTTAGTTGGTATTAGAAGACAGCTGTCTATTTCCAGCATGGAATGAGTTGCAAAGAAGAGCCACCCAGGGGCCTGGCCAAGGAAACTCACCTGCTTTCCAGATTTTCATAGTGTTTTCAATTTTTCTGCTTAAACTGAATTTCCAGAACACCACATCAAAACACACTCAAAATTTAAATAAAAATGATGTGGGGATTTCCTGTTATTTTAAATTTTCCACACCTTTTCTCCCCTTCATTAGTTTGGGTAATTAAGAACTGATTAAAATAGAAAGTCTGCTTGGAAGGCACAAAAAAGAATAAGCAGTGAACAGGCTAGAGAATAAAAACTAAACAATCATGTAATTCAACAGAGAAATATAGAATTGAATCCTGAAATACATGAAAGACCAGGAGATTGTTTTAGGGATAAGAGTCACCATAGTTAGTATGATATAATGTTTACTCTGCATAGGTACTTGATGAGAGGAGAAATAAACAAAAACTCACTGTGACAAAGCGAGAGGTCACACTTTTAAAGGGGGAAAATATATATTTATATGTTTCTCACCTGTAAAATGGGGATAACAGTACTTATAAAGTTATGATAATTAAATGAGATAAAGTATATTTATATAAAGTACACGCTTAGGACAGTGCCTGGTACACAGTATCATTTAATTTAAGCATTAGTGTTGCTGCTGATGAATATGACGATGATGTCACTACGTTCTGATTTGCAAGACACTCATAAATACTAGTTCTATTTAAAATGTTCATTTTCAAAGATACTGCTATGAATTGCTTAGAACTGTTCTTGACCCAACCATGTCTTAGGCCCCTATGGCTGGCTGACAGATGAAACGGATTCTATGATAATAGCAATGACAGGGTTCTATTAGAGTGAGGCAGGTCTCTAACACAGCAATCAGATATAAAGGTATCTGTTCTGCTTAAGAGTCTATTGTAAGATGTTAGAGAAAATACAAGTGTCATCAAATGTTAAGGTTTATAATATGCTAGAGATAACTAACATGTTACTACATATTTAATGTTTGGACATAAATATAAATAAATTTAATATTTCAATAGATGCCCTAAAAATGTGTAACAGTAAACAAAACTGAAAAATTTACGGCTGAGCCTGTAACAGTGGTAGAAACTACTATTACATTATTAATGGTACTGGAACTAGGAATTTTTTTCCTGAGGTAAATTGAGCAGTAATACTACAAAGGCAACTACATAGGCTAGGGATCTCATATTATATTACAATTTATAGGACACCACTTTACAGAGAAAGTCAAGGTTTCTTTGTCGTTAGCAGACAGGCTATTGGATACCTTTAGAAATTCAACATTTATAATTATAAAGCATCCCTTGATGCCTTATAACTGGAGAGAAGTCAAGATAGGAAATTTCTATTGGAGGAGAAAGCTGAGTGCGCTCTATCTTTCTGCCCAGTGCCTCTCTTTTAGAAAGATAAACGTCAAAATTTTCTTCTAATTCAGATGTCTGATTAATGTAGTAAAGAAATTTGAAGATAGATGTTAGAAGTTAGATATCAAGATTTATGGATATTTAGACATAAGCTAGGTATGTTAGAAGTTAGGACACTTTTTAATCATTTGACTCAATTATAAAATAGTCACTGAAATATTAAATAACAATTTTTTATTGTATTCTAATGTTCTTTAATAAACTTATTCATGAGAAAAATTCAAATAAGGTATGGAAAATTAGGAAGAAATCTGAATACACTAATAAATATATAAATAGGCAAACTAATTTCTAGAGGGTATGAAATTTAACTTGTTCAATTTAATCACAGAAAACTAAGTTTTGGGTTAGGGTTAGGTTTGGCTACTTCCCTTGATTCGAGATTTTAATATCTTAGTCGATTTTCTACATTCATTGATCAATTTTCATTAATGGTCCTTCCAAGTGTCCAAAACTTCAGGGTCACAAATTGTACCTCCTACACACTAAAGCACACTGGTGCTAAATGTCCTTGTTGGTCAGCTTTGTTCTCTCATCCACCTCACTCTGCTCTATTGTGTGGCTCTGTATACAAATGTTACTTTCTTCATTCTGACCCAATACAGCACCATCTGAGATCTGCTTCTGACAACTTATGTATATATAAATCTAGGATCAAAATTATTTACTGCGTATTATTACAGGTCCAGCTGGGCTAGGCAGCATAGTAAGAACCAAAGAAAATAGTGGATTTATTATTTATCCTCTGCCAATTAAGAAAAGGATTCTGAGGTGACTTAAAGCAAAAGACAACTATGAATTAAGACACTATTATAAGAGATTGAGGCTTGGAGTAACTAATGAAATGGAAAATTAGCCACAGTTCTGGGTTTGCAGGAGACAAAGGTAAAAATGCATGATAAAGTTTTTATTTTCTGACCAAAAGAGATTATCACTTTATCAACAGAAATAATTCTTCCTATTACTTAACTCTAAGACAAATTTACTGTTTAGATCTTTATACTGGGGAAGTTAACCTCTTGGCTAAAATCCCACTTCACAATTACTATATTACTCTCTTTGTTTAATTGTGTTCCTACTTAGAATATAACCTTGAAGCCAGGGATGTGTTTTAATTTGTTTCCCCAGTACTTGTACAGGGTGGGGTGTTCAACTGAATAAATATCTTTGATAGTGTTCTGAACCATTTCTTGTTTTGAGGGCATAATACTCAATCCTAACTCCAGGAAATAATATCTATAAAGTCAAACTGATGTGGTCCAGGTGGCTTTATTGTGATCTAAATTCATTCAATGAGAAAGTGTGGAAAACCTATAACAAAAAATATGAAGTGAGAAAAAAATGAGATACACACACACACACACACACACACACACACACACATTAAAAGTCCCCAACTCTAAAGGTTAAGATCACAGGAGCTTAGAAGAGTAGTATCACTTTGTTTCCCTGGGCCCAAAGAAAGCTTTAGACCGATAGTGTGATCATCTCACAGCCTAAGAGCAGGAAAAATGATACCTCTTCCTACTCCATCTCTTTTATTGCCATAGAAACCTGATAACCAGTGTACCAAGGATAAGCCCTAGGTATCTACATGACCTTAGAATACAGTATTTTACTCTATCTCGTTCTTACTTAAGTCACATAAATTGAACTTCTGCCTTGATTCATCACTTCATAGTCCTTCTGATTTTTCTGCCTACTAGAACCTCTTTCTTTCTCAAGAAAAGACCCACTTCTAAATCCCCAGCCAATGGTTGAAGCCTTAAACCTCACCTGCTTTGTTCATCCTTTCCCCAGTGCTGAATCCTGTTTTTGTATTTTTTTTTTTTACTTCCTTCCCTATAAGTCAGTGAGGTGGAGTTTGGCTCGGGAGAAGAGGTACTCTTAGAACCAATAACTATATTTTGTTTGCTCAGTTATCACCTAATGCCTTGATTTTCTGTTGCCTGCAACCAGATTATACCTCCCGATTCAAACCTGAGCTCACCATGCTCTATAGATACCTACCTAATGATGGTTCACCTGCTCTTCCCTCCAAATCCAAGCTCTCCAGCTGAATTAGCTCTTCTTGAACCCATCCTGAACTCTAGTAATGAGACCTTTGTCCAGATCTGGCTTCCATTCTGTCCTCTCAAGCTTTACCTTAACATAAATCTAGTATGCTTCAAGTCTGAGTCTACTTGGCTCCCCTGTGCTAATCTGAATAAATTATTCAATAAAAATTGAGGTCTAACTTCTAAGATAGATGTCAAATGGTTTTGATTACAAAATTTTTTGTCTTCTAAGAGCTCTTTGCAATTTGCAGTGTCAAATCAGAGGTGTCACTGTGGTTGGGAATCTCATATAGGGGAGTGCTTACATTGAGTGATCATCATAAGGCTATAAGAATAGTAAAAACAGCTCCATTATTAAATGAAATGTGTTTTTCTATAATCCCTCTTATAAAAGGCTTACAATAGTCAATCATGCTCTCATATCTGCAGTAAAATACAAAATCTCTCATTAAGATCTTTTATAAAACCAATGGAAAAAGAAATATTTCTTATAGAAAGATTTACATCTAACAAATTAATATATCAATTTCTCTGGGTTCTCCTCAACATGTTATTGTGCTAATTTTAGCAGACAGTGATTTCCTGGCAGTCTTTTGTTGAATTAAGAGATAGAGTGCCCAATCTCTCAGCTGCAGTAAGATCTGGATGCAGTCCATCTATATGGATATTGAAAAACCTCCTCCAAAGGTAATTCCAATGGGGTAGTATGTATCCATTACTCTACAAAAAGATTCTATAAAAGATTAGTAAAATCTTTCTCCATTTCAGCTTTCTGAACAACCTGATCCTGGTGTGACTGAGAAATAAAACATTAAGGAGCACATTAGATCCTAAGTAGAAATGATCTATGAAGAATGGAAATAATTACAAGTAACATCATAATTAATGATGAAAAAAGTGAATGTTTTCTCCTTAAGATCAGGGACAAAAGGATGTCCACTTACAGAGGAGGACACACATAAGGGATGTGACCGAACTTATAATTTGTACATATCAGAACTAATATTCAAACCCAGGTCATCTTCTTCCAAGTTTCATGTTCTTCTACTACACTGGGCTTGGAGGCCAGGGGTAGAGGTACAGTGAGATGAAACAATGGCAGTAAGGAAATTAGACTAGAACTGAAAGTTTCTATTGGGAAAAATACAGTTGGAAAGAGATAATCAGATTATACAGAAAGTCTTAAAGTGACAGAGAGGAGAGATGATGCAAGAGACAATACGGAGCCAATATGAGTCTGGAATGGCATAGTAAAAAGGGGGTTTAAATAGTATCGATCATGGTGTGGTATACAGGATGGAATGGAGAGAAAAGAGAGCCAGTAAGAAAATGGGTATAAGAGTTCAGTGATACTGTTGTGAAATGATGAAATTAACAGTGGGCACAGAGAGGAAAAGACATGATCAATATTTCAGAGAAAAAACAACCTGACAAAGTACGTTGGTTGGTTAGATATGGGAGAAAAGGAGAGGAGTTAACATAAACATTAATAAACTGAGTCATTCTTTTAAACAGTGAGATTTCCTAATACATATTAAAAATCATTTGAGTAAAAGTTAAAAAAAATCAAACCTCAATACATAGGTAAATTGTGAAGCTTAACAAATCACATCTGTATATGTAACTCTTTCCTTTTAAAACTCTGATTTGAGTACTTCCCTGGTGGCGCAGTGGTTAAGAATCCGCCTGCCAATGCAGGGGACACAGGTTCGATCCCTGGTCCGGGAAGATCCCACATGCCGTGGAGCAACTAAGCCCGTACACCACAACTACTGAGGCTGCGCTCTAGAGCCTGCGAGCCACAACTACTGAGCCCGTGTGCCACAACTACTGAAGCCCGTGCACCTAGAGCCCATGTTACACAACAAGAGAAGCCACCACAATGAGAAGCCCGCACACCATAACAAAGTAGCCCCCGCTCACTGCACTAGAGAAAGCCTGCACGCAGCAACGAAGACCCAATGCAGCCAACAATAAATAAATAAATAAATAAATAAATAAATAAATAAATAAATAAATAAATAAATAAATAAATTTATATTAAAAAACTCTGATTTGATATCTCATTTAGTCTATTGACCACAACTATTAAATATCCAGTATATGCAAACATTTTCCCCAATATCTACATATCTGCATAATCATTGCTCATTACTCATTGTTATCTGTTGTGCTTGGATACCCTTCATATCCACTTCGACATGCTTCTGTAGGTGTGTACAGGGAAAGATATTACACCCTCTTCCTCTTTGTTCAGCTTTCCAGATCCAATGTCACTAAGCCATGTAGAATTTGTCTCCTAATGTCTAATGTGTGCTTCTTCTTTACCATTCCCACCACTTCTACGTTGGTAAAGCCTTTTATTGGATCTTACTTGGACTCTTGCAACTAACTCCTAAAATTACTGTTATCGCCAATCAATCAAAAGACAGTATCTATAGTATATGCAAAAAATTAAACAAAATTGAATATAGGAGGCAAAAATAATATAATCTCTGGTTTCTCTCTAAGGAGCATATAAAGTAGAGAAACTATATTGTTTTCATATAAAACAACTAGAGAATTAAGATAGCGTTCCATACAAGTTGTAATCATCCCATGCATTAACATGCTATTTGTATCATGTAGGCAGCCAATTCAGAAATTCAAGTTGTATTACAAATGGTGACTTATTTTTACTGAATTACTTACATTTTAAAGTAGGTTTGTAAGAAGTGTTTTTGGCCTGAATTGTTTTGATACTCTAATGGCTCAATTTTTCTTTGTTTATCCGCCCTTATTCTACCTCTCCTCAATTCTTCATTCCCAGCAGCCCATTTTTTAGCATTGATCACATTAAGCAGATATGCTATTATCCAATTTGCTTTGTTCTTTGTAGACAAAATGTAAATGATGTTTCTTTAAGGTCATAGTTAACTCATGTCACTAAAGGTAAAAACTAATTCTTTTAGTCCCATTCCATTTTCTTTTCAGTGTAAATCCAAATCATGCTCTAGGCAATTTTAAAAGATCAACTTAGAGTAGACTGAGGTTGAGGGTCCTCACACAGCTAAGTCCAAAAAATAGTCCTCTATCAGCTACTGAAGGTCAGCTTTGGCTGCCTGGAGGCTAGAGAGCCCAGCATGGAACAATGGCAGGAAAATAGAGTTCCCTTCATTCCTTAATTCACATGCAAGTGAGGTGCCAATCAAGTGCTGACAAGCATGGAGAAACCAAAATCAAAAGTGGGTAGAGATACACTTTCAAAAGGTGCAGTTTTCACACATTTCTAAGAGATGTTTTTAATGGTGGCTGAGAACATACCACTAATAACATGGAAAAGAAAATAAAAGTAATATGAAAAATACTAATTTTATATCAGCTGAGATGATTCAATAAGCTAATGAAATATATTTGCTAAAATTGTCTAATGTGTTCTAAAAGAAATATCAACAATCTCACTTTGACTAAGGAAAGAAATCTGAATGCAAATTGATGTACAGAGCACTGCAAACAGGGAAGGTAAGGTGAGTTAAGATTGGAAACTGGGCATTGACAAGGAAGCTAACTCATTTCCAAATAAAAGAAAAATTTAAGCTTGCTTGATTTTGTCAAACTAACCATCATCTACAGTGACAAGAGCAAAGCACTCTGAAATGACCAAGTATGGAAGCAATGGAATCACTTCATAAAATGGCTGGTGAAAGAGATTATGAAAAAGCTTAAAAACTGCATTGTTTTTTAATGACAGTTAATTTCTAACAAATGAGTTTAAAATTTTAACCACTAATCTAAGGCAAAAGCAAGCTGCATTAGTTGTAGATGTTTTTCTAAATGAATTTGGTAAATGATTTGTTGATTATGACTACTAATTCTATCTACCACATATAAAATAGAATTTCTTAGACAGAAATTTAAAGCTTCGAAAATGATGTTTTAATAACGGTAGCATTATATATTGGCATTATTTTTAAATACACAGAAAAGATAGCATAGACTAGGTATGCTACTTTTAAAATTCATTATCAATTCATAAAATAAATAGTTCTTCCCTTTAGCTTTAATGACTGAATGCTAGGATTGTTACCAGAGCTGTCTTAACACATCCATTTTTACTAGGATTACAGAAAGTTTAGAGAATTAGAAACTTGAGTTGTTACCATGTAATGGGAATAAAAGCAGTGAAAAGCATACTTTTAGTATGACTTTTCTCATTATTATAATCAACTGCATACTGTTTTATGAGGTTAGGCCTGATCAAGTTCCAATATTTACTACCATAAACCGAACACTGGTTTTGAAAATAAATCTCTTAACTACCTCTTGTATTCTCAGGCGAATTTTAGCACTTCAAAATAGGATATAATAATAAATTATGTTCTCAGTTTTCAAAAACAATTAGCAAAATATGAAAGCTCTACAACTATTTTGTGCTCTAAATTTAAAAGTAATTTTTCAGATTTCTACTAGTAGTACCTTAATTTTAAACTCCAATTATACGTAATTTTAACTTAATAAATGGCAAGATACATTTTAGCATGGGTCCTGACCGGTACCTGTTTTTAAACAATAAGCACTATAAGTAATTACATGTAATATTGAAACTGTACTAGTCACACAGTTCACATCTAAAATAAATTTTCTTACAATTCATGACCTAAAAAAGAATGTGAACTTGAATGAGGATGGTAGAAAAACAATCTCCATGCATTCAAACATAATGCTACAAACTAGCGCTGTTCCATCCATAAGGGGGGTGTGTGTGTGTGTGTGTGTGTGTGTGTGTGTGTGTGTGTGTGTGTAGAGTCTTGAATCAGGAGTACAATTTTATGATAATTTTTAAAAAGTTAAACTTTACTGAAATCCAAAAGATTTCATGTCTGATGTGTATAATGTACTATTGAGATAAAAAAACTAAACCATAATTTAAGATGTCCACAACTCACTTTCTTGTAAAGTTAATATTAAATATTTTAATCCATGTAAAACAATTTCATATAATACACATACGTTGAAAAATCCTGAGAGAATGAATATTTGTCAACATTTTAAACACCATGAGTTTTCCTCTAAGAATAATGGGGAGAATAGGAAAGAATATTATTCAGCTTTAGGCAAAAACAAAAGGTTTAAACATATTTCAATTTTTTTGGTTGTTTATCAATGCTATCTTTCAAAAATCCTTGAAATTAAGTGGAAACACAATGGCCTTAAATATATTAATCAAGCATTGTCAAAAATTTATGTAAAACTTAGTGTACAATGTTATTTGTTTAGAGAAATTCTTTTCAATAGGTCATAAACTACTTTTTCTTTAGCTTCCACCATCTATACACCTTCTTTACATACCCCCATCAAAGTTACTTGACAAAAAGTAGCAAATATATGAAGTTGAGATAATTGCCATTAATATTTTAAAACCTAAACAAGGTATATTACGTTAAATAGACTTCTCAGTCCTGGTGTTGCCTGTCAGATATGTGATGTGCCAGTGGTTATATTATATTCCTCCTCCCATGCATGCACCTCCTGCAGAGATAGCAGACTACAGAAGCTGACCCTTACTGAGACCATCTTGTCTCTCTGACAAAGCTCCTTTTTAACTTCTTACTTACTGGTTACTTCCTGTGATGGAGAAAAACTTTAGCTCAGCTTGTGATAATTTCACAGGCCCTGAGGACCCTGACCCTAATAGCCTCAAGGTCAGAAGTCAAGTCTTGTTCTGAAACATCTGTGTGCTTTATATTAAAGTGGAACAAAAGTGCAGAAATATCCACCAGTGTGTGACAAGAAGAACAGGCAAAATAAGACTGACACACTGGTCATCTGTTACTCTGGCATCTTAAATTCATTTTTAAAACTGTCCAAAATTCACTTAAATTCCAAATTTGATGTACAAAAGGTTTTTGTTAACTGTCTTAAGGTAAAAATATGGAAATTTATGTTATACAGAAATCTGAAATTTGAATAGTCTTACCGGCCTTCAGACATATTTTAAGTTATTCTGTAAGTCATGAAATTTCATGTTTTATGTAATTTAATGGCTTACAGAAAGAAAACATAAGGTACATATATATCAGTTATATATGTGTGTGTGTTTGTATATATCTATATCTGTATGGTTAAAAGAACTATTTGAAAGGCAACATTCACATTTTAAAAAGGACGTCACACTTGTACGTTAGAGAGCTATCTTAAGATACCCATTATGTATTAAAATAAATAAATTCAGCAGTTAAAAGTACTTGAATATAATTTCTAAAAAGTGAAATCAATTTAAGAAATAAATGATTTATTTACTGATCTTAAGAGAGCACAGTATTGGTAAATTTAGGTCAGCTAAAGTGTTCTCAGGCGTCACCGCTAGTTTTATACCTAAATCATGTGGGTAAGCAATAAGGTGTGGGAAAGTTGAAAAGACCATGGACATATATTTAATTTCCATGATGAAGAGAAATACACAGCAAAGTTTAGAAATGTAAAAATTAGACAACCAATGCTGTGCCGCTTTTAATGTCCACTTTAGGCTATTTGGATTTAAAATTATCAAATGCACTTTTATCAAATTAATCATTTTATTAGAGCACTGGTACCTTCCTGTGACATAAGGGATAATGGACATGGAGCACATTTTTAGGACTGATTATATATCATTAATCATTCATACCTGCACAAAATGTGCTAACTGCAATACTGCATATAATACCGACCAAATTTAGAAATCTTGATAATTTTTCCATTATGTACACATAATCTTCACCCTAGGAATCAGATTATTTTGAAATGCAAAGATTTTTATAACCAAGCATTGAGTTCCACTTAGATTAATGGAAGCTTTCTGATAGTTTTAATACTAATTATATGGATTCTGATCAAGTACTAACTTGAAGAGATAGTAGTTTTGTCAGTTAAAGGGTCTACTGAAATTTTAAACACTTTACAGATAATAATGCTTCAACGATGTACACATAAAACAGGAATCACAAATATAAAATGTATGGAAAGTGGGGCTATAATGTAGAAGTTAAAAAGTAATATGTATAGTGGGAAGCAGCCACAAAGCACAAGGAGATCAGCTCGGTGCTTTGTGACCACCTAGAGGGGTGGGATAGGGAGGGTGGGAGGGAGACGCAAGAGGGAGGAGATATGGGGATATATGTATATGTATAGCTGATTCACTTTGTTATACAGCAGAAACTAGCACACCATTATGAAGCAATTATACTCCAATAAAGATGTTAAAAAAAAAAAGTAATATGTAAATAAGGAACACGCAAAAAGCTTTCTGGTTAGCACTGAAAAGTTCTACCACAATAAAGAAATATACTCTTTTTAAACATCATAAAATTATTTACTCAAAATATGTAATTTTCATCCTTTATAAAATAATTTAAAGTAATGACATCAAGAAAAAGGGAGTGGAGGGGATAAATCTGTAAGGAGTTTGGAAATTAGAAAGAGTTAAATGTGCACTTACCAGTTCAACAAAAGCAAGTCCTCCATAGCTATGAGCAACAAAAAATACATTCTCAGCTGCAGATTGGGCTATGAAATGGTCCCACACATAGACTGCATGTTCTTCAGGAGAACCATTTTCCTATAAGTAAAACAAATATCATATATCAAACTGTATCTAATTATTATCAGAGTAATCAAAAATTA
Source organism: Eschrichtius robustus (assembly GCF_028021215.1). Taxonomy (NCBI): domain Eukaryota; kingdom Metazoa; phylum Chordata; class Mammalia; order Artiodactyla; family Eschrichtiidae; genus Eschrichtius; species Eschrichtius robustus. The sequence continues at coordinate 75,330,439 of NC_090825.1, forward strand.
AATTATATGCTTGCTTACATAGCATAAGAAATAAGATGGTTATAGCTCATTCCAAATAATAACAATACAAAAAAACTACATTGAAGATCCAAATTAGGGAATAAATTAGTATTAAACTATTAGTAAATTACTGCTAAACTTAAGTGCTACTATAATATTCTGAAAGAAAGTATTTAAAATAAGCACATTTTTGAGGGGAAATTGCTCATTCTGGGCATATCTGAGATATTGAAATATATCTAAGTACATTAGAATTGCATAGCAGAAAGTCATAGTGGTTTTATGATAAAACAGTGTAACACTAAGAAAAATCAGATACATTCCTATATGTATATTTGAAAATACTTATAGTATACATACATCTAAATTATTTGATTTATAAAGTTTTAAGTACCTCTGTAAGCTGAAAATAAGCAGAAAATTAACAACAAATATTTTCAATTTATATTATTTTAAAAATACACTTTTTTCCTAAAAGAATTTTCCATACATTTTATTTCTAGAACTGGAAGAAATCTAAACATATAAACCTGGGACCTTTTATACTTCTCCTAATTTGCTAATCCCTAATAAATGTATGAATGTTGCTTTAGTTCCAAAAGTTCTATAATAACTTCATTTTATTGTGTTTATTTCTATAGCAGGCACATTTTGTGATTAAACCTAAAACTCGGATAATGTGAAAAAGGAAAAAAAAGAAAAAACAAACAACCAAAGAGCTAAAAAAACCCAAACTGAGAAAAACTAAAACAGATCATGAAAATGTTTTGTACGAATATTTCTTGGAAGCTTTAACACCAAAAGACTAATTCCCTAAGAATGTCATGGTACTAGACAATGAACACAATTTATTCACATTTTCCATCTCAGAAATTTTTAAATATCATATTAGGGTCCAAACGAATGGCTTCACTTACCACCTAAAAGGTATTGTTCCCTAATGACTATCTCTACCCTGAATTTCTCTCCAGAGCTCCAGACCCAAGGTCATTTCCTTTTGAATGCCCCACAGATACTTCAAACTCAATCAATTCAACACCTTGCTAATAATTTCCTCTCCAAACCTGTGTCACTGTCTTTGCTCCCCACCTCCTGCTGAAATCTGAGCATCATCTTTTATTTCCCTCTCCCTCAAACTCCACATAAAATCAATCATTAAAAACCTGTTGATTCTGTCCCCAACTGTCTCTTAAAGCCATCCACTTCTCTCCCTTCTCATTTCCTCTGGCTTAGCTCAAGCCCATCCTTTCACAAGTGGATGACTGCAACAGTCTACAGTCCAAGTTTCCCTGCCTCTAGGATTGCCCATTTAAATGCTCTCTCTAATTCCGTAGTAAGAATAACCTTTCAAAAATGCAAATACAGTCATGTCGCCATGTTGCTCACTCACTGCTTAGAACTCTTCGAAGTGTTTTTATTGCCCTCAGTACCAAGTTCAAACTCAGAATGACACTAAGGCCTTAACATGATCTGGCTTCTGCCTCGAAATGTATGTGCAAAATGCGATGACCCAAAAGATACACTTTTCCCACCATGAGAGACCACAGAGAACACTCTCTGTGTTCCAACTGCAGGGAACAACTTATACTAACCTAACTGTGCCATACTTTTCTTATTTCTGGGCTGTTTTTGTTATAGTTGTTTGGAAAGTGACCCAAGTGTTCTGCCTTTAATTCACCCACCACCTTTACCTGCATAATTCCTACTTGTCTTCAGAACTCAAATGAAACATCACCTTCTAGTGAAAGTCTTCCCTCTCATCAAGGCTAGGTAATGTCCTACAACCACATCTTGTACATGTTCCCATTATTGCACTGAATAGTTTGTATTGTAATTGCTTGTTAATCAAATTCCTGAGGCCAAGAGCTGTGTCTTCTTCATTAAATCACAGGGTAATAAATAAATAACAAAAACACAACATGTATCTTCAGAAATGATTACTTACAACCTTGTAGTCATATACTAAAATACAAATATACTTTCAAAGATATCTATTAGTAACATAAATACAAAATTACCCACACCTAAAGTATGTAAAATAAATAGAAGAATCATAATTGGAAGGAAATATTTGTAGGCATTTTTGGCTTTAGTAAGTTAGCTTTCATTAGTCTAAAAAGTAGGAAAATAGTTATCATTAAAAGCAGGACAGTGGTTAACTCTAAGGAAGAGAGATAGAGTTGTGATTGGGAAATAGACTTCTAGTGGTTGGCAATGTTTCATTTCTTGACTGAGGTAGTAGTTACACAAGTGTGTTCTTTATAGTTATAGTTAAACTGACTAATACATACTTAGCACTTTTCTGTACATATATATATAAAGTGACCATAGAATTTATTCTACAAACCTTTGAGAGTGAAGAAAGGTAATGTCAGTAATTGTGCTTGGAGAACAGGTCTAAACTGGGACTGTCTAGAGAAAACCCAGATACCTGGTCTCCCTAGTTATATCTCACAATGAAATGTAAAAACAAAACAGGAATAGAGATAACAGAGCTTCTATCTGCTGATAGTTGGCAGAACTGACAATGTGAAATATCTGTGATGGTCCTAAATATTCTTCTATATATGGACAGAATAAAAACACATAGGAGATTAGATTACTCTGTCCCCCTAGGCTCCATGCTGGAAGTGGAAATGTAAGGATGATAAGAACTAAGCCATGATCCTGGCCTTCAATGTGTTTGCAATTTCATAAGGGTGTTAACACATAAAGACAGGAGAGGCATTAGTGTGTGAGGAGTATTACTTTCTCTATTCCTGATGGACTGTCTTGACACCAAGTCCAATGGGTCTGTTATAAATTCACACTACCTGACCTCAGTGAAGTCCTGCCTGCTTTCTTCATCTCTAAACCCATCTTTCCAGCCTTCCTTCTTACTATTTCCAGGGATCTTGTTCGTGCTCCAGGAAAAATCTGGATTACACATGAATAGTCTGAAAATCCTAGACAAAACCGCTATCATGAAATCCAGTCTGGGATCTCATGGGTAATGCAGCTCAGACTAGGCAAAACCTAAAGGTGAGAACACTTCCAAGGGAGCAGTTCAGCAGTAATAGACTCTCTCACTACTTTGGGTGATGGCAGAGTGAATGGAAAGGAAGGGATGGAATAAGTCATTTCAGAGGAAAAATCAGCAAAACTTTGATATATAAGGGAAACTGCCAACCAGGCCCAAATGTCCCATCTATGACTAAAGGAGAGCTAAGAACTAACAGTTCTTTCCACTGTTCACATATAAAGACTAGTGTTTTCAGAGATTAGTATTATAGCTGAGTCTTTTCTTCCACAGTCTATGGCGATATCTGTTAAAATGGTCTATGAGCAGCAGGAAAAAGAAATCTCAAGTATCCATGTGCCCCAAGTACTTAAATATTTTCAGCCTGACTGTAAGGTCATCAAATTATTCTTTAGTTTTAGATTTTAAAACCTAATGTTCTAAAAAGCCAGACCCAATTGAAAAAAAATGTCTATAACACCTACTTAGGGGGTTATCCATAGGCACAACTAAACCATTATACAAGATTATTCTAGGCCACACTTGACACACATTGACCCAAAAAGATCCAGGGTAGGAATCACAGTTTGCCATCAGGGCAGCAGCAGGCATTCCTTTTAATGGAAGCCTCACAGCAGTTCCTGTAGCAGACACAACACAGAACCTTGTGGGAGTTACTCTCCTTGGCCCATGGGGTGTTAGCTCAGGAGTGAGGGAATCGGACTCACCTTGGCCAGATACAGGAGTTATCCTGCCTTAAAAGTCTTATAACCTATAGAAGCCAATACCTCTTGCAACAACTCCATAGGCATGGCTTCCAGGGTCCTTGCTTGCAAGGGACTTGCCCAATTACAAGAGTTACTACCCTCAGGGAGGATCAAAATTATGATATTTATAGTCCATTATAATTCCTTCTAATCCAGATGCAGTTTACCAACCAGAGGTCATTTTCTACCATAGGCAGCGTTGCCCAGCAACCAACCACTTAGAGTGGATGCCATGGTATGTTTCCCAGAGCCTCCTTTAGTTAGAGGCACTCATTTCCTGAGCTGTGCAAGTGTTGGCAGCTGATAGCTTTAACTGAGGTACTCTCTAGGAATTGCCCTCAGCCAAATAAAGCTATCTTGACTAAAGTTACAATCTCACCTCTGAGGCAATTTACTTCCAATGTCTGGTTGAGATGATGTGGATCTATAAAGGACCTATCTCTTGCCTCAAGGCAGGACATCTCTGAAAAGCCATCCCAGATCCAGAGATCACCAAGGAGTTAGATGAGGCCTTTCTTGTGACTATACTGAAGTTCAACTCCTTCAACCAAAATCTATTTTTTTGCTCTCCTACAGGTGCTGATCCCAAGAGAATTCCCCAACAAACTTCTTACATGCAACTTCAGAATCTGTTACCTGGGAAACCCAACTTAAGACACCACCTTATCAGGCTTCCAGGGACATAGAGCTAGAAAGTTAACTGAAGGTCAGATTCTCATATAGAAGGGGAAAGAGTTTTGCTAACCTTTGACCCACAGCATCTTACAAGCAATATATGGAAAGTATTTAATCTATTTACATGTATTATTATCCTATGTTTAAAACTACTGTAAAATATTGTTGGCTCAAGTTTACATGTCAGTTCTACTATTAGCCATGGTAGCTTAAATTGAATCCTGTACTATTTCATTGGTTCTTCTCTATCCTGCTATTTATTTAATCTGCCATGTCACTTCTTCCTTCTAGAATATAAGCAGTTTGAAGGTAGATTCTCTTTTGGATTCAAACTATAAACAGAAGGCATGCTATAGGCATTTAATAAACGACTAACAATGCTAGTACTATTGGTAATGACACTGTAGACAAAGTACCATGAAATGCATTGCAAAAACCAAGACAAAGGAATATTCAAACTCCATTTCAGGAATCTAGCTTCTAATAATCTGGAAAGTGGCAAATGACTGATGTTCAGAGATGTTTATCACTGTCTCATTTATAGAAGCAAATAACTGGATAATACCTAAATGTCCAATAATGCAAAAATAAATATTTAAGTAAATTACAGTTTATCTGTCTAAGTAGCTATACTATTCAGTGAGTTTATAAAGTAATACATGCAGTTCATCTAATTTTGTAGGTGGTATAATTTTCACTATGAAAAAAGGCTTGAAAAAGACTAGGAAGAATCAAATAAAAATATTAAAAGCAGCTGCTTATGGATGGTGGGATTATGAATATTTTCTATTTTTAGCTCCTTTAGATCTTTCTGAACTTTCCAAAATTAGTACAAAGTGAATGCTCTTTATAATAAAATAAGAAAACAACAACCAAAAAATCAGAAATCCTACTGAATAACTACTGCTGGCTTCTTAGGGGGAATCAGCATCTGAGTGGGATCTTCACATCTTCATATCTAACAAATTCTAACATCTGCGCCGAACCCACTGCATGTTTACAAGCAGCAAATCAAAGGGGTGGTTTCAAATAGGTGTAAGAGTAAAAAGTGATAGCTGAAAAAAACAGAAAACCCACAAAAACTGGAAGAGCACATATAGCGCAAGGAGTCTGAGACTACTAGCGTTGTCGCTGAGCAACCTGAGGGCACTGCTGCATTTAAAGCACAATAACTGACAGGAACAATAGTGATCCTGAATCGTCAAAAGAAAGTTAATGATGCTGCATGAATTCCGTATTTGAAGGACTATAATTAAGAAATAGTTTAACTATTATTTTTAAAAACAGGTGATAAAGGAGATAAACCTTAGCTATAAAAAACCTGGCTTTCTTCTGTGACTATTTCCCAAGGCTTTCACAAATGTATGGCTTTCTTCTATTCAAGTGTTTAGGAAAGCCAGATCCTCATCATTATAAGATGCAACAAATTCTGCCAAATATTTGCTGCCTCCTGCAACAGTTAAGCCCAATAATGGTAGCACAGGAATTAATAAACTTAGAGTAGTTCTTAATATATATTTCTGACATATTATATCACTAAAACCCCATTTTATAAATGAGATGGTGCTGTTCCAAGGCACATCTGTGTCATTCCAACCCACAGCCCACACTGTGTCCACAATCATTACATATTTATAAAGCAGAATCCACAGAGTGTATACTACCAGCAGTGTCTTTTGAAACTAAACAGATTTCAAGAGGAAAGACTTTATAATATGCCTCAATTACAGAAATGCAAACATACTAAATCTACTTTACAGGTCTCTCCATGAATTTCACATCAGAGTGCATTTTGTATTGAGTAACTTCAAGCTGGATGATTTTAAAATATGCAAATATACAAAGTGCATGAAGACAAAAGTAAATCGATTAATTAGAACTTGCTAGTGGCAGAATGCATAGAATATTTACACCGTGGAGCTCAGTAGTATTCAGAGTACAGGCTGAATTTCCTGATGTACTCTTGCCATCATTAATTGTTAAATGCCAGACAGAAGTGATACAGTAACCAAAGCCTTATCAACTATGCCAGATTCTACTACCTCGGCATTGCAAGGTCTGCATTTATGATGGAATACCTGAGCTGATAACACATGGAATTATCTAAACAACATTTGCATATTTGTGTAATTATTTTCTAAGGTTAATTAGCTCCTGTAAAGCATTTCGCCCTTTGAGACTGCTTACAGTGACAGGTTCACATATTTTCTGAACCATTGCCAAACCTGACAGATTTTTCTTCAGCTAACCTGTTGCTACGAAGTTATAAAATGAGTTCTCCTATAATACATATTTTAAACTTATAACTGATTTTAGGAAAAGTAAAATGAAAATTGAATGAATTTCAGGGTTTTTCAAATGTCCAATTTTAAAATCAAAACTTCAAGATTAATTTGTTTTACTTCATATAAGTCTTTCTGTGATTACAATGGTAAGCATATCTACTAAGAAAGTTTCTTTATGAATAATAAAGTCTAGCATTTTTTACTTTAAACCAGCACATACCTATGTCATTAACTCCGGCTGTGTCACATATCACACACACATACACACACACACACTCTCACCAGCTGCCCTTAGTTCTATCACTGATTTGCTATTTACACTGGAGGCATCAGCTGGAGAAAGAACACTAATATAAAATCCACACTTTTTTATGACAAAATCTACAAATCAAAGTTGTTTCTTTTAAGACGCTAAAACCTCAATAGGTAAAATATGGCTAAATGAAATCCAAATGGGAGGCAGATATCCAAGTCAGAGGGATTTATGAGGATGCAAAAATGTAAGTTACCTTCTTGCACCCAACCAATCCACAAGTACAAGATAAAAGAAAATTAATACTTTTAGGAATTGGTCAGTAGGGTATGCTTTCAGAAGAAATGAAACACAAATAGCATATGACCCTAATCCACAAAGACACACACAAGAAAATCACATGGTTTAGCTTTAAACTTTTAGATGATTCTGTTATTCAACTCCTTTGTATACGAAAAGAGTATAAATTGTACATTAGTACAGAACAAAACATTTATAAGAATAGTTTTGTGTAAACTATATTTTGTAATGTCATATGGAGTATAATTTTATTTTAATCCAGTTAAATACTTTGGATTAAAAATTTGTCTTGATTTTGTCATATTTTAAATGTGTTATCTTTTAAAAAGTATAGGCCTTTGTGTTTAATGATGATTAAAGGACTAGGAGTACATATGAATGCATAAAAACTGACGTTACAGCATACATCTAGCGAAAACATCTTCAAAAATAAAGGACCATTATTTGGTCTTTAAATATTAAATGGAACCATATGAAGTTACCAATATTAGACATTTTTTACCTTAAAAATAGCAATTTCATACAATTCAACCTTAAATGTAATAAAAATAAACAAAAGAAATATAAGCTTGAGCTATTTTGAAACTATCAATTTTTTTCCTACCTTTTAGGTGTCAAGATATTATTGACGGCCATCAATCTTGGAGACAGATTCAAGGCTACCTTATTTGTCAATATGGCTATATTTAATAAACTATAAATAGAAGACATTCATAATGATCATAACTGACAAAGGACCGGTATACAGAACCATATCAAACACATTTGAATTTCACAGATTTTCAAGCTTAACATGTCCAAAAGTAAACTCTGTATCGGTTTCCCAAATTCTATTATCTGTTCTTCCTTTAGCCTTTCTCATCTTGTCAAGTGGTACCTCCACTAACCCAGTTGTTCATGCCAAAAATCTGGAAGTCATCCTTGACATCTTCCTCTTCCTCTATCTCTCTTATTGATCCAACTTAATTTATCCTTCAAAATATTTCTAGAATCCATAAACTCCTCTCAATTTCCACTCTTACTATCTCAGCCCAAGCTATCACCATATCTTGCCTAGGACGCTAACCACTTGAACTGGCTATATGCTTTCTCTCATTTAATCTTTACAATGACTTTATGACATAGACACTCTAAATATCCCAGTTTACAGAGATTATTTTGTTCAAGGTCATACAACTTGCCAGATTACAAACTAGTCTGTCTGGTTCTAGCATCTGAACTTCTACACTATACTACCTATTCTTTTAAATGATATGTGTTAAAGTTAAACTTTGTCTTTTTATCCATTTGAATATAAAGTTCAAACAACAATTAACCAACGAAGTTAGGGGAAAAAAATGGATAATCAATTAATTATAACCTATTATTTATAGAAATGGTGCCAAATGCTTTGTGATTGGGCCATAATTGCCACAAAATAGGTATAACCTGGAATGAAAGGAAGATAAGAGCTGGTAGGATTCTTAGATTCCAAAAACATGCTCCAGAGCGTTTCTGACAAAGTAAACACTGATGATCCTACTCACTTTAATAAAATTTAGGCTCTCCTCTCTTAGTGCAATCTACAATACAATCATAAAAATGCTTTTATAGCACATATGGAGGCAGGCACGGATCTAAATACTTCACAGGTATTAACTCATTTAATTCTGACAATCCTATGAAGTACAATTTTTACCCTCATAATCAGATAAACAGGCAAAAAAATGATTAAGGAACTTACTCAAGAAAGTTGCTAGTATATGGCAGAGCCAGAATTCAAACCTAGGTAGTCCAACTCTATATCAGTAATCTTAATCACTTTATACTGCCGTGTTAAAACACCTTTAATATCCTTTGCTCTATGTAGGCATAATCAAGGTTGTTGCTCTTTAGAGCAATGAACCAAATGGTGAAGGGCCTTTAAGAAAAAAGGGACAAGTGTTGCTTATGTAGACATCATGCACTGTGGGCCAGGTTCACATGATAAAAAAACTTTCTTTGTGAAATGAAGCTGTTGGTTTTCTGAAAGTTAAATGCGTCCTCCTTTTCCTTGAATCACCTCTGCCACCTTATGAGAATTAAACTGAACCTAGCTTGAGATCCATTATTAATTTTCTGCCATTCAGTCATCCATAACAAAGAATAAAGCTAAGTGAGAGAAGCTAGACACAGAAGACTACATATGATTCATGTTATAGGAAGTTCTAGAGAAGCCAAAACTATAGTGTTAGAATCAGTGGTTGGTAGGGTCAGGAAAAGTTTGTTGACCCTTGCTGTAAATACTTGCAATCTCAGTTCCAGCTTAGAGTAGCAGATTAAACATCCATATTTGACAGCATTATCTCCCCATACCCTATAAACACTAGAGTAAAAGATTTTTTTTTGTCAAAGACATAAATCCACAAGGCCTAGGAGGACAAGGGAGGAGAAAACACCATGACATTTGGAAGATGAGCAGATATAAGAATGGTAACTGATTTAGCAGATCTGAGAAAGTCAAATCCCAAGCTGGCGATGGGGAAACCTAAAAACCAATTCCATTTATACTGCAAAATCCCCCAAAGCACAGAGGTAGTGTTCTAGATACCCTCAGGATTGAAGGAGAGTGGATGTATGTGCTAAAATAAGACTGTTTGACAGGAGTTCTTTTCCCCTCTTCCATTCCGTGCAACTCGGTAAATGTCTTTCCACATTCTGACAGGAGAGATTTTGAAATGGGGATATCAGTACCATATGCAAATTGATACGGAATGTAGTGACCTACCTTCCCTGTCTTCCCCCAGCCTTCATCCCTTCTAAACTTTCAGATTGTAAGTAGTCAGACCTTCAGTCTCTAGGCAGAAGACTAGAGGAATCTTCTTTGGAAAATCAAACCAGGTTAAATAAAAGTTCTAAAGATACAGATGGACAGAGAAAGACAAATACTGTATGATCTCACTTATATGTGGAATCTAAAAAAAAAATCAAACTCTTAAACACAGAACAGATTGGTGGTGGTTGCCAGGGTGAGGAGCAAGGGGGGGGGGGTGGGAAAATGGGTGAAGGTAGTCAAAAGGTATAAACTTCCAGTTATAAGATAAATAAGTTCTGGGGATGCAATGAAACAGCATGGTGACTATAGTTAACAATACTGTATTGTATATTTGAAAGTTGCTAAGAGAGTAGATTTCAAAAGTTTTCACTACACAAAAAAAGTGTAACTATGTGAGGTGATAGACGTGTTAACTAACCTAAGATGTGTTAACTAACCTATTGTGGTAATCATTTTGTAATACATACATATATAAAATCACTACAGTGTATACCTTAAACTTGTACAATGTTGTATTTCAGTTATATTTCAATAAAGCTGGAAAAAATTCCAATACCAAAAGAAACCCAAAAAACAGATACAGATGGATGGGGGTGGGCATGGAGGAAAATTCCCAACAGACTACTCAGATTACTTATGGTGAAGCTCAAACATCACATGTCTCACCCATACACTCAGAGTTCCAATTAGCTTTTTAATTCCCACTGATAAACATGAACAGACGGCCAAACATTATTAGACACATGAAGACAGCCTATAATACAAAATGGAGAGACCAGAATAAATGGAAAAAGGCAACTTGGAAGAAACTGAGACTTCGCAGAAAGAGGAAAATTTCAGAAACACTGCCATTATTATTATCAGAGAGATCAGAGAAAACAGTACACTCATAAAACAAGAACAGGATCCTATTAAAAGGAATATTCAAAAAATAAAAAGAGCTCTAGAAAATTGAACGCAAAATAGCAGAAATGAAAAATCTGATAGAGGGGTCAGACGGTTAAGTTAAAGAAATCTTCTAGAAGCAAACAGATATAAAAAGTAGAAAAGTAATAAATCAAACAATAAGTTCAAGAGATTCATTATCCAAAAAAACATAAGGGAGGAAATAAACAACAAAATGTTTAAGAAAATTTCCCATAACATTAGCTGTTGGACTGAAAAAGCTGACAAAGTACCCAATATAATGGCTGGATAGATCTAAATAAAGGTCTATCATTGTGAAATTTAGAACCCAGGATAAGAATATTCTATAAGTTTCAAGATAGAAAAATGAAAGATTAGGATTCAGAACAATTCTGGACTTTTTAATAGCAACAGAAGAATCAAGATGATAAAAGAAAGTCTTCAAAATTCAAAAGGAAAATAATACCCAACTTATAATTCTATACCCAGCTAAAATATCATCAAACATAAGTGTAAGATAAAGATATTTTCAGACATAAAGACACAAAACCAAAAAAAAAGTATATCTCATAACTCTCTTCTAAAGAAACAACTGGAAGATGTGCTCCTTCAAAGTAAGAAATAAACCAAGAAAGACGAAGGCATGAACTATAGGAAATAGGAGAAATAACACAAGAAAGTAAAAAAAGGAATCTTCAGAAAAATGGTGAAGGAAGATGTCAGGATGATAGCTGGACACCAGATGCAGTGGGAAACCAGACTAGGTGGTAGCAGTATGACTCAAGACACAAATATGCTGAGGGCTGTCATCACCATGACCCCCACGACAAATGCATCATCATCTTAAGACATAATGACCCAATGAGACTGACCTGGATTTGGATTTTCCTAATCACTTGCTAATGAGATTACTGTGTCCTGTTAATGCTCTGTTGCTGATTCAGCTGAGGACACTCATTATACTTCACAAAAGTGTTGTAGGACCTAGCTATAGACCAGGGTAAGCTTAGAAATAGGAAATACAGGGACTTCCCTGGCGGTCCAGTGGTTAAGACTTCACCTTCCAATGCACGGGGTGCAGGTTCAATCCCTGGTTGGGGAGCTAAAACCCCATATGCCTCGGGCCAAAAAACCAAAACATAAAACGGAAGCAATATTGTAACAAACTCAGTAAAGACTTGAAAAATGGTCCATGTCAAAAAAAAAAAGGAAATATAAAGAGCACACTCCCTTTAACCATATTTCTGCTTATTTCCTCTGCCAGATGCTCCAACTGTTGAAAGCCATGTTTTTTAAGACTATATTGTCTCCTGAGTTTCCTATAAGGGGCCTGTTGTAAATGTTTAGGGAAGCTGAAGTCAGAGCACGATCCAAAGTATGTGTTCAGCTTATCTGCTACTAGGAGCTTTCATCTAATACTAGCAATATTTTCCTTTCCTTACACAATTAGGCCTGTGTTTGCTGCTCAACAATTCGAAGTGAACAACATATTATTTAGGAATACATATAGTAATAGTTGTAGTTTGACTGTGATATACCATTCAGTACCCCAAGCCCCCACCTCAGTAAGACTGAAGCACTCATTTTCCCATCTGCTGTGAGTGTTGATGGCTGACAGCTCTTGCAGCCAAGGATTCCCCAAATCCCTCTTTCCTGTCACTGATTTCAGGGAAAGAGGACTACCATGCCCAAGATTATGCTTCCTTCTTGGAGAGTAACTGCTTCCAAAGACTGGTTAGTGCTAGAGAATAAGTGCCTGGCTCCTTGCCCAAATTTTGGAGAACTCTATAGGACTATCTTTGCACCCTGTGAGGGTCAGTAGTGATGCCTTCACTTCTTTATAGGTTTTTATCCTGAGAATAATCCCCAGTAAATCTTCTATATGCTAATCTCTACATCAGAGTCTGCTTCCCAGGGAAACTGACCTGTGACAGCTGGCTCCAGTGAGTGGTCTGAAAAAGTTGACTCTAAAGTATTGAATAGAAATTTTGGAGCTGGATGACCTATCCACCAGCTGGCTGAAAATGCCAGTGGTAGGTGGAGCACTGATAAACCCTGGCACATAGTAACAGTGCAACTGCTAAAAACTTTCACCAGTGATGAACTGGAAGTATGTACTGGTAGAAAGGAATGTACAAGCAGGTACATGTATTGGCACCGAAAAGTACATCATTAGAAGGACTATGGAATTGGATGGCTATTTCCAAAGGCAATAGAGTGATTAATCAGCATAAGACTAAGTGTGAAAGCCAGAGAGCTTCCTTAGCAGCATATAAAGAGGCTCTCATCTTCTGCAGCAGGAGGGCCAAAGAACCTAAGGACCAGGCCCAGTACTTTTACGAGAGAAGCAGAGCTCCAGGGAAAGCTGTATTCTCCCCTGGCAGGTCTCAATGTGGGGTTAGTACCCTGATTCAGGAGTGGAACCTAAAACATGGGATGGGTACAACTGGGTCATCTCAGTCCCCAGATTACCCTGAACCTTCAGGGCCTGCAGAAGTAGCCCATGTCTCCCAGTTAAAAGCTAGTGCTCTCCCCATTCTTGGAGATGGTACAGAAGCTGCTGCCTTTGCCAGACAACATGGCTTCCTCCATCCCACTTTCACGTCCACTGCAGACCCTAGCCCAACAATTAGGATTAAGTCACAATATAACCTAGCCAGGGAAGTGCTGGGCCTCTTAAGGGAGAAAGTGTAACGGGAAGGAGTTGCTTAGTCAGTACTGACAGGCAGGAGCAAGGGGAGTACAGAGTACAAGGGGACTAAATTCTGAAGGTGCTGGATCAAGGCAGGCAGAAAATGAAGTTGGATAAAGGAAAGTTGATTGATATATAAGTACCCACTCAGGATACAGGATTTAATACCTGCCTAAATTTTCTATTGCTGCAGTTACACATTACCACAGAATTAGTGGCTTTAAAAAGCACTAATTTATTATCTAATAGTCCTGTGTATTAAAAGTCTGACATAGGTCTCAATGGGCTAAAATCAAGGAGTCCTTTCTGGAGGCCCTAAGGGAAAAATCCATTTCCTTGCCTTTTCCAACTTATAGAGTCTGCCCCCTTGTCTTGCTGCCCCCTTCCTCCATCTCAAAGCAAGAAGCCTTGCATCTTTCTGGTCATTTTCCCAGAGTTACATCTCCCTCTCTCCCACTTCTGCCTCTCTCTTCCACTTTTAAGAACTCTTGTGATTACAGTGGGCTCACCCAGATAATCCAGGATCATCTCCCTATTTTAAGGTCCTTAATTTTAATCACATCTGCAAAATTCCTTTGCCATGTGAAATAACATACTCACAGGTTTCAGGGAGTAGGATGTGGACATCTTCGGAGGCCACTGTCCTGCCTACCACAACATCCTAGCAAGGACCCTGGGAGATGGTGACAATTCCTTGCTACGCTTGCTCTTAGAACCCTGAAGAAAGTAATGATGTATACTAAGTGAAGATCCTTGTATCACATGTTATCACTCACCAGACAGTGTCCATCTCAGAAGAGGCAATAAAACAACCAAGAAGACAGAAAGGCTCAGACAGTCTATGTCTGCCAGAGTCTGTTACTGGCTACCTTAGCGCTAGCACAATCGGCACGTGAATGGAAAAGTCAGTGTGGCAAGGATGGATGTGATGCCTAGGCCCTCAAGTATGCATGCATCTCGCTCACCAAGGCTGATCCAGCCACTGCCATTTAATGAATACAGTCATCCTTCGGGATCCGTGGGGGATTGGTTCCAGGACCCCCCGCAGATAACAAAATCCAAGGATGCTCAAGTCCTATATATAAAATGACTTAGTTTTATATTAGTCGCTTATATAAAATGGTTGAATCCACGAATGTAGAACCTGTGGATATGAAGAGCTGACTGTGCTTCAGTAGAGTAAGAAGTAAAAAGAAACACCGTATGTGTGTGTGTGTGTGTGTGTGTGTGTGTTTTGGGGAAGGGGTGAGGTTAGACTGTTATATAATCCTACAGGTAATTAGCATTATGACAGCACACTGAAGACATGCCAAGCATTCCAGACAGTTCAGTCTAGAACATTCTCTGGACAAAATGGTATAGTCAGAAGCTAAGTATGTCTCATAGTATCTATATCTGAATCTAAAGCAATAATTATAATATAGCAAAAACTCGTATGTCAAACCTGGGTCATCAAGAAAAGGTAAATTATTTTCAGTGTGCTCTATCTAAGAAAGTAAGGCATTACACAGAACATTTTATAGAAATGTAGGGAGTGGAGGAAGGGAAGTAATCCTCATGGAAGCTGGTATTTCCTGGGGGCCTTAGGAAGCTGTGGCATTTGTATAGGCAGGACAATTATTGTTAGGCATCAGTGGATCAAATGTAAATGCTTATGGTTTGATATCCCTGCTTTGTAAGACACATGTTAACCAGATGATTTGTCTGTGATTATACTGTGAAAGAGGAACTGTTCCCAAATATTTGATAATTTATTTTAAAACTATGGAAGGATTACGTCCATCTGCCAGCGACAACATATTTTCTCTCTCAACCCCTACCCCACCCCACAAAGACCGATTCTCGTCCAGAGAATGCCATTTAACCAGCTTTATGACTTCGGGTAGTTCGCTTATCATCTTGGATGCTCATGTTCCTCATTTGTACACAGGAGGTTAAGCTGTGAGACCTCTAAACTTATACCTTCTTTTAATCAAATAGAACAAAAACTTGGGAACAAAGAGTATATTATAAGGAGGTTGAACAGATACAAAATATGAAGCATGGCAAACAGCATAATAATGTTTGAATTCAGATGTTTGAATTCAGTCAGGATATAACTAAGATGTAATTAAGTTACTTACATACTTGAAATAATTATTTACTTTGTCATAAACCAACTTCTTAAAACACCTTGAAAATATAATAATAAAAAATTTAATATTAATTCAAACATACTATATAGTATAGCTTCTCTACATGCTGTAATAAAACCTAATTCATTCAAACAAATTTGGATATTCTAAATTTGTGAAAATTTGAATTTAAGTTCTATTTTAGCTTCCAAAAGTGAAGACAAGGTAGCAGTTCTAGAATTCATTTATTAGAAGTCTAGTCTATCTTACGATTTTAAAACTAGATATTAAATTTTGGTTATCAATTGATATTTTTAAAATGTTAATGTAGATTTGAATTAGCAATGGTTTTATTCCAATGAGACAGATTCCCAGGAAAAGGACTGCTGGGTTGAAAGGTATATGCTCTCTCACATTCACATCATACCGGGTGAGAGCAATCTTTTCTTTACATCCAGCCAACAATAGCTACTAGAGCCTCTTCAAATTTTTATCAATTTCACCAGTTTACAGTTGTAAATATCACTATTTTGACATGCATTCCTCGTTAATGGAGATGTTACTAAAATAAAACCAGTGCTTAGCATAATATGCTTTTTCACGAAGTTTTGTCTATTTACTGAAATAATTTAACTTGAAAAAAACTTTTCAACTTGCCCTAATTAGTGTAAAAGTTTTAATAAAAAGCAGGCATTTTAGAATGTTTCTATCCTAAGAAAAACATTTCCTCTACCACAGCCTAGATTTTTCACCGTAAAAACAAACTAAAATTTTTACACATTTTAATAGTAAAAGAGCAAATTGGTATTTTAGAACAAGGTCACACCAAATGTTTCCTTTATTGTCCATCACAAAACACAGAGAACGATTTTACAATGCTATTTTTATTATCTCCTATGTATAGCAAAGATATTCTAATTAATAAGAAAAATATGAGAAAAAATAAAACTAATCATATTTATTTTATTATTATTAATTATTATAGTAATGATAGCAGCTAACATTTATTGGGTGGTTACCTCTTAACCAGTTTCTGATCAAGTAGTTTATATGTATTAACTCGTTCAATCCTCACAATCACACTATGAGGTAGGTACTATTATGATTCCTATTGCATGAATGAGGCACAGAGAAGCTGAGTAGCTTGTTCAAGTTAAAACAGCTAATTAGTGCAATTCAGGATTAGGGCACAGGAAGTCTGAATTGAAAATCCCTACTGTTAACTCATGTGCTACACCAACTCTCCCTCTGATCTTTCTGTCCTCCACAGTGTCTTGCAAGTTAACGTGTACAAGGGCCTGAAGTTTTAACTTGCAGTTAAGTACTTTATTAAGAAAAGCAATCTGAAGACTCTTGTAAAAGAATTATAGGAAATTTAACTTCTATTAGCAACATGATGAAATCATCAAAACTAAAATTATATATCCAAATTTTTAAAAAGAGATCAACTAGTACATTCAATAAAGGAATTCTAGAACCTCTACCTTGCTTCTTTTTTTTTAGACTAAAATATTATTTTCTTGTTCCCTTCGGCATCACTAATCAAACCACAAATACTTCCTCTGTAGAATATGTAATTACTTGAGACTAAATCCACAAGTGAGGATTCTGAGAACTGGACTACATCATGTGATTAAAATATGACTAAGTATCAGATTATTATTATATAAAATATTTTAAATTAAAAAGATGAATGATAAAACTGTAGTCGTTTCAGCAAACCAGACAATCTCCATTTTAGGATAACAGAACAGAAGGCTTCAAAGAATCTTCATATGCTGTAAAGATCATCAGGACTAGACTGTCACATGGTGACCTTGCTGGCATCTAACTCCTCTAACAGTATTTGGAAGTGCATTGTTTCAAATCAATAACTAATTAACAAAGTACAAAAGAAGTTGCACTGTTTCCTTAGCTCCTTGTTAAAATGGCTTTTGGCAGCACATGGGCAGAAAGGTCGCTTTTATGACATCTCCAGGAGCCTTTCAACACCCTGCCTCTGTCAGATTAAATTACTTTTAGCAATTAATTGTCATAAGTTAAAACAGAAGCACATTTGTTACAGCAGGCTGTCATAATGACATGGTGAGTAGTTGTTTTGATATGAATTTCTTCCACTGACCTTCTATCATATCTTAATTTTTCTGGTTGACCTAACTGGAAGATTGGGAGCATGTCTTAACTCAAAAAGCACAGGATAAACCTTGGGGGTCTTGGAATGAGACACCAACAAATAACTGAAAAAAACATTTCCACAGATACTTTGGAGAGCGGAGGTTCTGAAACAAAGGAATGTGTAACTTGGAAATTAAATTTAAAACAAAATTATTCTTAACACAAAAGTACAGAGTGCAACAAGAATTTTCTATTGAGTTCGTAAACATGAGATTATGGGGTCACCGTCATAGTGTACCAAAGGTAAGTATCTAGAAATAGAATGCTATAAGGAAATGTTAATTTTTAAAGACAAATTTCAGTAACAATATTATAAAATATATGATATATGTGTCTTCTACCTGATAAATGTGCTGTTTAAACCTTCATAACTTTATAAAATCAGTTACTAATAATAATTCTTTATCAAATAATATTCTTTGTAAATCTATATTTGAATAGAATAGAAAAAAATCTTTTCTAATTGACGATTTTAATACTCTGGTAAATCCAGTGATAAGTCAGATAGTATTTTGAACAGTGAATAACATGTGCAAATTTTTCTCCTAAAGGTTAAGATAATTTTATATTTGATTTTTTTCCTACTGCTATAAATCTGCTATATTCTTTTGCTATTTTAAAATTTAAGAAAACTTCATAGAAGATGAAAAAGATACTAGGTTAAAACTCGGCCAGCTCAAAAGGACAAGGAAAATGAAAAGGGATGACATTTTCAAGAAATCCTGAATCCACAAAAACAGTGATTAAAAATAGCTAACAGTTTTCAAGTGCTTACTCTGATATAGATACTGTATTAAACGCCTAATATACTCTAATTCATTTAATCATCATGATACTCTGGGCAGTAGCTACTACTATCTCCTTTCCACAGGTAAGGCAACTGATACTCAGAGAGTTTTAAGTCACTTGTTCAACATAACACAGCTAGTGGAGTTTCTCTGACTTCAGATTCCATAACCTTGAGTTAACCCAATGGTACTTTTTATATATGTATACACACGCATACACATACACACATGTGCTCTGTTTAAACCACAATAACTTTATAAAATCACTTACTACTACACATGTGTATGTGTATGTGTATGTATCTAAGAACAATCAATTCTTTCCAGTTGTAAAAAATAGAGCTTGGGCTTGAAAGGGGGTATGCCTGAAAAACTGACCTTCCATTCTTCTAGTTCACAGTACACACTGAAAATGCCAGAGTTGTTTATCTGATCTGTAACTGAAGAGCAGGAGGACTTATCACCAGAGTCTCCAGAACAGTTGGGAGGGGTCATAATAAGTATATCTAGAAAGATGTGGGCAGGGAGGTGAGCATGTGTGAGGTGAGGAGTAACTCTCAGATCTGATGGGATGCTTACTGTGATGAGGGCCTGTGGACACCTGAGGACCAGGGAAGGTCGCTCTTCCTGCTTAGAGCATATGACTGAGTCCTCCGCTCTATGGAATTTACTGTGAGCAGTTACGTTTTTTTATAATCTTTATCTACATTAAAGGAACTTAAATGCTTTGTCTCTGTTGTTATCTTTCTGGGACTCACCATCAGTCTTGTGACAACCATGATCTAGAAATGAAAATTTAAGCTCTTTTTAGAATAATGCCAAATTATGATTATTTGCAAGTGTGCTATATAGCTGAATGGGCAAGATTAATACTGTATATATTTAAATTTGGAGTCAATGTGAGTTTTTTTTTTTTTTTTTAGAACTATAAACTAACTTAACTAATTAACTGGGTAAAATGTTCCCTTGAGATATGTGTTGTGAAGGCAATTGCACAGTGGTAAGAAAATTTCCATTTAAATACTTTTAATCTCCAATGTTTACAATACATTTTCTAAATTAAATCAGTGCATTTTTTATTCATTGTGTTTGTGGTTAGATATTAAGGGGGCTTTTTATCCCTCCAACAGCACATTCTGTAGCACTGAAAGATTAACGCTAAAGGCAAAGTAGAATTCATTCATTTTTGTTAGATGACCTCATTAAGTACTTTTCTATTTCAGAGGGTGTTACAGACAAAATACAACTAACTGATAAAACTGTAACTTAGTATTCCTTTCCATTTATTGAAAACCAGTGGAATCTCTTAAACGGTAGCTCATTCTAAGGATGGGAGAAGAAAATAAAATGATCATTTTAATAAGAATTATTTCATATTTTCATGGAATCATAAAAGTTAAGAGACTATGGTCTACCACTTATTTGCATGCCTATCCATTTTACAGACAAAAAAACTGAGCCACAGAGGTATAAAATGACTTGTTCAATATTTCTCATTGGTCATTGTAGTAATTTCATTAGTTGAAATTTCAGTTCTCACAAAGGCATGAACACTAACACACCATATATTACATGTGTTTTATAAATCTTTTTTTTTAACATCTTTATTGGAGTATAATTGCTTTACAATGTTGTGCTACTTTCTAATGTATAACAAAGTGAATCAGCTATATGTATATATATATATATATATATATATATATCCCCATATCCCCTCCCTCTTGCGTCTCCCTGCAACCCTGCCTATCCCACCCCTCTAGATGGTCACAAAGAACAGAGCTGATCTCCATGTGCTATACGGCTGCTTCCCACTAGCTCTCTATTTTACATTTGGTAGTGTATATATGTCCTTGCCACTCTCTCACTTCGTCCCAGCTTACCCTTCCGCCTCCCCGTGTCCTCAAGTCCATTCTCTACATCTGCATCTTTATTCCTGTCCTGCCCCGAGGTTCTTCAGAACAATTTTCTTGTTATTTTAGATTCCATACATATGTGTTAGCATACGGTATTTGTTTTTCTCTTTCTGACTTACATCACTCTGTATGACAGACTCTATGTCTATCCACCTCACTCCAAATAACTCAGTTTCATTTCTTTTTATGGCTGAGTAATATTCCATTGTATAAATGTGTCACATCTTCTTTATCCATTCATCTGTTGATGGACACTTAGGTTGCTTCCATATCCTGGCTATTGTAAATAGAGCTGCAATGAACATTGTGGCACATGATGATTTTTGAATTACGGTTTTCTCAGGGTATATGCCCAGTAGTGAGATTGCTGGGTCATATGGTAGTTCTATTTTTAGTTTTGTAAGGAACCCCCATACTGTTCCCCATAGTGGCTGTATCAATATACATTCCCACCAACAATGCAAGAGGGTTCCCTTTACTCCACACGCTCTCCAGCATTTATTGCTTGTAGATTTTTTGATGATGGCCATTCTGACCGGTGTGAGGTGATACCTCATGGTAGTTTTGATTTGCATTTCTCTAATGATTAGTGATGCTGAGCATCTTTCCATGTGTTTGTTGGCAATCTATATATCTTCTTTGGAGAAATGTCTATTTAGGGCTCTGCCCATTTTTGGATTTGGTTGTTTGTTTTATTGATATTGAGCTGCATGAGTTGCTTGTATATTTTGGAGATTAATCCTTTGTCAGTTGCTTCATTTGCAAATATTTTCTCCCATTCTGAGGGTTTTCTTTTGGACTTGTTTATGGTTTCCTTTGCTGTGCAAAAGCTTTTAAGTTTCATTAGGTCCCATTTGTTTATTTTTGTTTTTACTTCCATTTCTCTAGGAGGTGGGTCAAAAAGAATCTTGCAGTGATTTATGTCATAGAGCGTTCTGCCTGTTTTCCTCTAAGAGTTTTATAGTGTCCGGTTTTACATTTAGGTCTTTAATCCATTTTGAGTTTATGTTTGTGTATAGTGTTAGGGAGTGTTCTAATTTCATTCTTTTACATGTAGCTGTCCAGTTTTCCCAGCACCACTTATTGAAGAGGCTGTCTTTTCTCCACTGTATACTCTTGCCTCCTTTATCAAAGATAAGGTGACCATATGTGCGTGGGTTTATCTATGGGCTTTCTATCTTGTTCCATTGTTCTATATTTCTGTTATAGTGCCAGTAACATACTGCCTTGATTACTGTAGCTTTGTAGTATAGTCTGAAGTCAGGGAGCCTGATTCCTCCAGCTCCGTTTTTCTTTCTCAAGATTGCTTTGGCTATTCGGGGTCTTTTGTGTTTCCATATGAATTGTGAAATTTTTTGTTCTAGTTCTGTGAAAAATGCCAGTGGTAGCTTGATAGGGATTGCATTGAATCTGTAGATTGCTTTGGGTAGTAGAGTAATTTTCACAATGTTGATTCTTCCAATCCAAGAACATGGTATATCTCTCCATCTATTTGTATCATCTTTAATTTCTTTCATCAGTGTCTTATAGTTTTCTGCCTACAGGTCTTTTGTCTCCTTAGGTAGGTTTATTCCTAGGTATTTTATTCTTTTTGTTGCAATGGTAAATGGGAGTGTTTCCTTAATTTCTCTTTCAGATTTTTCATCATTAGTGTATAGGAATGCAAGAGATTTCTGTGCATGAATTTTGTACCTTGCTACTTTACCAAATTCATTGATTAGCTCTAATAGTTTTCTGTTAGCATCTTTAGGATTCTCTGTGTATAGGATCATGTCATCTGCAAACAGTGACAGCTTTACTTCTTCTTTTCTGATTTGGATTCCTTTTATTTCTTTTTCTTCTCTGATTGCTGTGGCTAAAACTTCCAAAATTATGTTGAATAACAGCAGTGAGAGTGGGCAACCTTGTCTTGCTCCTCATCTTAGTGGAAATTGTTTCAGTTTTTCATCACTGAGAATGATGTTTGCTGTGGGTTTGTCCTATATGGCCTTCATTATGTTGAGGTAAGTTCCCTCTATGCCTACTTTCTGGAGAGTTTTTATCATAAATGGGTGTTGAATCCTGTCAAAAGCTTTTTCTGCATCTATTTAGATTATCATATGATTTTTGTCCTTCAGTTTGTTAATATGGTGTGTCACTTTGATTGATTTCCGTATATTGAAGAATCCTTGCAACCCTGGGATAAACCCCACTTGATCATGGTGTGTGATCCTTTTAATGTGCTGTTGGATACTGTTTGCTAGCATTTTGTTGAGGATTTTTGCATCTATGTTCATCAGTGATATTGGCCTGTAGTTTTCTTTTTTTGTGGCATCGTTCTCTGGTTTTGGATAAAGGTGATAGTGGCCTCGTAGAATGAGTTTGGAAGTGTTCCACCTTCTGCTATATTTTGGAAGGGTTTGAGAAGGATAGGTGTTAGCTCTTCTCTAAATGTTTGATAGAATTCACCTGTGAAGCCATTTGCTCATGGGCTTTTGTTTGTTGGAAGATTTTTAATCACAGTTTCAATTTCAGTGCTTGCGATTGGTCTGTTTATATTTTCTATTTCTTCCTGGTTCAGTCTCAGAAGATTGTACTTTTCTAAGAATTGGTCCATTTCTTCCAGGCTGTCCATTTTATTGGCATATAGTTGCTTGTAGTAATCTCTTATGATCCTTTGTATTTCTGCAGTGCTCGTTGTTACTTTTCCTTTTTCATTTGTAATTCTGTTGATTTGAGTCTTCTCCCTTTTTTCTTGATGAGTCTGGCTAATGGTTTATCAATTTTATCTTCTCAAACAACCAGCTTTTAGTTTCATTGATCTTTGCTATTGTTTTCTTCATTTCTTTTTCAATTATTTCTGATCTGATCTTTATGATTTCTTCTGCTAACTTTTGGGGGTTTTTTGTTCTTTTTTCTCTAACTGCTTTAGGTGTAAGGTTAGGTTGTTTATTTGAGATGTTTCTTGTTTCTTGAGGTAGGACTGTACTGGTATAAATTACCCTCTTACAACTGCTTTTGATGCATCCCATAGGCTTTGGGCCATCGTGTTTTCATTGTCATTTGTTTCCAGGTATTTTTTGATTTCCTCTTTGATTTCTTCAGTGATGTTTTGGTTATTTAGTAGTGTATTCTTTAGCCTCCATGTGTTTGTATTTTTTACAGATTTTTTCGTGTAATTGATACCTAGTCTCATAGCGTTGTGGTCGGAAAAGGTACTTGATACGATTTCAATTTTCTTAAGTTTACCAAGGCTTGATTTGTGACCCAAGATATGATCTATCCTGGAGAATGTTCCATGAGCACTTGAGAAGAAAGTGTATTCTGTTGTTTTTGGATGGAATGTCCTATAAATATCAATTAAGTCCATCTTGTTTAATGTATCATTTAAAGGTTGTGTTTCCTTATTTATTTTCATTTTGGATGACCTGTCCATTGGTGAAAGTGGGGTGTGAACGTCCCCTACTATGATTGTGTTACTGTCAATTTCCCCTTTTATGGCTGTTAGCATTTACCTTATATATTGAGGTACTCCTATGTTGGGTGCATAAATATTTACAATTGTTATATCTTCTTCTTGGATTGATCCCTTGATCATTATGTAGTGTCCTTCTTTGTCTTTTGTAATAGTCTTTATTTTAAAGTCTATTTTGTCTGATATGAGAATTGCTACTCCAGCTTTCTCTTGATTTCCATTTGCATGGAATATCTTTTTCCATCCTCTCACTTTCAGTCTGTATGTGTCCCTAGGTCTGAAGTGGGTCTCTTGTAGACAGCATATGTACAGGTCTTGTTTTTGTAACCATTCAGTGAGTCTGTGTCTTTTGGTTGAAGCATTTAATCCATTTACATTTAAGGTAATTATCGATATGTATGTTCCTATTACCATTTTCTTAATTGTTTTGGTTTGTTTTTGTAGGACTTTTCCTTCTCTTGTGTTTCCTGCCTAGAGAAGTTACTTTAGCATTTGTTGTAAAGCTGGTTTGGTGGTGCTGAATTCTCTTAGCTTTTGCTTGTCTGTAAAGGTTTTAATTTCTCCGTCAAATCTGAACGAGATTTTTGCTGGGTAGAGTAAGCTTGGTTGTAGGTTTTTCCCTTTCATCACTTTAAATATGTCCTTACGCACCCTTCTGGTTTGCAGATTTTCTGCTGAAAGATCAGCTGCTAACCTTATGGGGATTCCCTTGTATGTTATTTGTTGCTCTTCCCTTGCTGCTTTTAATATTTTTTCTCCGTATTTAATTTTTGATAGTTTGATTAATATGTGTCTTGGCGTGTTTCTCCTTGGATTTATCCTATATGGGACTCTCTGTGCTTCCTGGACTTGAGTGACTATTTCCTTTCCCATATTAGGGAAATTTTCAACTATAACCTCTTCAAATATTTTCTCAGTCCCTTTCTTTTTCTCTTCTTCTTCTGGGGCCCCTATAATTTGAATGTTGGTGTGTTTAATGTTGTCCCAGAGGTCTCTGAGAATGTCCTCAATTCTTTTCATTCTTTTTTCTTTATTCTGTTCTGTGGTAGTTATTTCCACTATTTTATCTTCCAGGTCACTTATCCATTTTTCTGCCTAAGTTATTCTGCTACTGATTTCTTCCAGAGAATTTTTAATTTCATTTATTGTGTTGTTCATCATTGTTTGTTTGCTCTTTAGTTCTTCTAGGTCCTTGTTAAACGTTTCTTGTATTTTCTCCATTCTATTTCCAAGATTTTGTATCATCTTTACTATCATTACTCTGAATTCTTTTTCAGGTAGACTGCCTATTTCCTCTTCATTTGTTTGGTCTCGTGGGTTTTTACTTTGCTCCTTCATCTGCTGCATATTTCTCTGTCTTCTCATTTTGCTTAACTTACTGTGTTTGGGGTCTCCTTTTCACCAGCTGCAGGTGTGTAGTTCCCGTTGTTTTTGGTGTCTGCCCCCAGTGGGTAAGGTTGGTTCAGTGGGTTGTGCAGGCCTCCTGATGGAGGGGACTGGTGCCTGTGTTCTGGTGGATGAGGTTGGATCTTGTCTTTCTGGTGGGAAGGACCGCGTCCAGTGGTGAGTTTTGGGGTGTCTGTGAACTTATTCTGATTTTAGGCAGCCTCTCTGCTAATGGGTGGGGTTGTGTTCCTGTCTTGCTAGTTGTTTGGCATGGGGTGTCCAGCACTGGAGCTTGCTGCTTGTTGAGTGGAGCTGGGTCTTAGCGTTGAGATGGAGATCTCTGAGAGAGCTCTTGCCAATTGATATTATGAGGGACCCGGAGGTCTCTGGTGGTTCAATGTCCTGAACTCGGCTCTCCCACCTCAGAGGCTCAGGTCTGACACCAGCCGGAGCACCAAGACCCTCTTGGGAAGCCTGAGGTCTTCTGCCAGCATCCACTAGGTGTTCTGTAGGAGTTGTTCCACAATGAGATGTATTTCTGATGTATTTGTGGGGAGGAAGGTGATCTCCACATCTTACTCCTCTGCCATCTTCAAGGTCCTCCTATAAATCTTTAAAGTGACTTTAACTACTTCACTGCTTGATTCTCATTACAACCCAATGGAGTAGTCAGGTCCTAGGGGACCTCTTATATTTCTTCCTCTTCTTTAACCCTCACCTAATCAGTTAGCATATCCTGCCCACTGGTCATCCTAACACTATTTCTAAACTGACAACTTAACTGCTTCTAAAATCCACCGTCCAGTTCAATTGCCTAGGAAGTAAAATTAAGCACATATGCACTGGGAAATGATAGCATAAAAAGATTGATGGTGAGAGATGCAACAGTCAAAGAGATATATTATAAAGCCAAATGATCATAACTATTTGCCTGCTTGCAAATGTAAAATAATTGTTCTTGGAAAAGAAACTCTATAATGTAAAAATTATCATCTCTCTAACCCAATATTATTTTAATAAAAATAGAGATGGGGGGAAGGGAGTGGAAGAGGAGATGAGATTGACTGTGTTGGTGGCAGTATAAAAGAGCTAAATTTCTAACCTTAAACTGGTGAGTGGGGTAGGGCGAGGACAGAAGAATAAAGTGAGGACTATTACTATGTTGAGGCACAGCCAGATATTAAATGTACAATGAAATCTCAAAAATTACATTAGAATGGCCGTGGCAAGTATAGCCACACCTCTGAAGGGAATAGAACAATACCCAGAAACAAAGGCAATAATGTCAGAATTCAATATATGTTAAAGGTGACACTTCAAATCAATAGGAAAAGATGGATTATTTAAAAAATAAAGTTCAGACAACTTATTACCTATTTGGAAAAATTTATGTGAGATATATCCACATAGTAAACATATGATGAATGTGAAGCAAGAGGAATGGATGTATGGCTGATCAGGATAATTCATACAACTACTTTCAGAAGTAATTTGTTAACCCAGTGAAGTTAACCCAGTGATTCTACTCTTAAGTATAGAATCTAGAGATATTTTTTACATATGAATACCAGGAAGAATATAAGAAATACAATACAAATTTCTACTGGACAAAACACTTAAATATCACCGGAGAAAATTTCATCTTTTGAATAAAGAGGGTCAGGATAATTATCAAAATGGAAAAAATGAAAATGGATGAAAATGAAAAAAGTGAAACTGGATTCACCTTACTCCAAACATAAAAATCAATTCCTGTTAGAACATGAACTTAAATGTAAAAGGAAAAATTCTAAAGCACATGAAAGAAAATATAGGGGAATATATTTGTGACCTCAGAGTAGGTAAGGACTTTCTAAGCAAGACGTTAAAGGGTAAACCATACAGAAAAAAAAAAAAAAAAAGCTGATAAATTTTAGTGTATTTAAATTAAGAATGTTCTCAAGAGATAGCAAACAAGTGAAAAGACAAACCAAAGAGTGGAGCAGTAGTTTGTAATATGTAAATAACATTTACAATCAATAAGAAAAGATAAACAAACAATAACAAAATGGACGTAACAGGCTATTCACAAATGAAGAAACTGAGATGGCCAATTAAAATTGAAAAGATATACAACCTCGTTAGTAATAAAGGTAATGCAAATTAAAACCACAATAGGATACCATATAATAGTCTTCAGATTAGCAAAATTTAAAAGTCAGATAACACAAACATCTGAGAATGACGTGAAGCAGGAGGAATGGATGTATGGCTGATCAGGTTAATTCATACACTACTTCCAGAAATAATTTGTTAACCCAGTGAAGTTAACCCAGTAATTCTACTCTTAAGTACAGACTCTAGAGATACTTTTACATATGAGCACCAGGAACAATATCAGAATGTTCATTAGAAGCTCAAAATAGCAAGAACTAGAAAACACACCAGCAATGTCCATAGATAGTAAAGCAGATAAGTAAATAAATACCATACAGAAGTAAGAATGAATTATTGCTAAACATACATATTGGTGTTGTGCAAAAAAAGCAAATTCCAGAAAGCAAATAAATGTGATATAAATGAAAGAAAAAAACCAAACAATACAATAAATATATTATTTAGGAAAGCAAATATAGTTAGTAAATTAGGATGAAAAGCACAGGAACATTAACACAAAAGTCATATTTCTGAAGGGGGGAGACAAGGATGTGACTGGAGGAGCCACAGGAGAGTTTTCTAAGGTACTGTTAAGATTCTTTCTTAAGTTGGGTAGATACTCTGGTGCTCAATTTATTATTTTTAAACCACACATATTTGTTGTATATTTCAGAATACAACATTTAAAGTAGTCAAATGTTAATAAAACCATAAAAAGACTAGATGGAAATATAAGTGAATACTAGTGCAGTGCCTGACAGATACCAGACACTATGCTAAATATTCACTTTTATTTTCTTAGTCACATGTTGTCAACCCAATTAGATAAGAATTTTGTAATATTATGTTAAACTGAACACCATAAACAGCTGAGCTCCAGTTCTGGTTCAAGATATAGAATAAGCAACTAAACAAAAATCACTGTATCTGCTTTGAAAATCAACATATGCTTTAGGGATTACTTTTTATAAATAAATAATTTTATTTCTAGTGTTAAACTTCCTAGCCTAACCACTTTCCCCTGCACTCAAACACACATACTCTTTCTTGCTTCTGTGCCTTTGTTTACATAATTTCTTCTGTTGTGAACACCCTTCTCCCTTTCCCCTCTACTTCCTTCCCTCAACTTCTACTGTCCTCCTTTAGTTCTGATAACTTAAGACACATTTCTGGTATCACCTCATCCAGGAAACTGTCCCTGGATTTTCCACTGTCACCCTCTAACTGGATTATGCCCCACCTGTGTCTCCAACCCAAGTACTGTCTGGAATCTAGCACACTCCTCTATCATTGTGTCCACACAGTAAGGGTCATTTCTTATTGATCTTCATATCCCAAGTGCCTAGCATAGTGCTGTTCAACAAATATTTGATGAACAGTGTAAGAACTTATTGGCTGAGGTACTTTTTTTTTTTTTTTAACTTCTCTGGAAAATCACTTGATTAGCATGCTAACAATTGAACCATAAACTTATCAAGGATAGTTGCTTGAGTTTGATGTAGATTGTTTTTGGCAATGAAATACAAGTTACACCAATCTGCTCAGAGGCTACTGTTTAGTGCTGATGCTATATTTAGTCACATACTGGATCTCAGCCTCTTCTGACTCTATTCCCATATTCCCAAACAAACCCAGCAACATTTAAGCCTATTTAATCTACTAATGCACATAAGGCAACACAAAACAAAATTATAGATAGTACTCAAATCACCAGATTTATAATATAGTTATAAAATTCTTCTCATTTAGAAAGAGACACACTCTTTTGATCCCATACATTCTATTTAGAGGTGACAGAACTTGGAACTAATGCATATCAGAACATTTGAAAGACAAGCTAACTAAACACATCTTAGCCAATATTCTTAACCTTAAAATTAAATGTTATGATCTATCGCTTCTCTCATTTAAAAATTTGTCACATAATAAAATATTCAATGGTATTTTTGCCAGAGCATATTTACAAACAGAAATTCATTCAAATGTGTCAAGGGTTTGAGCTACTGTCTGCAGTGTCCTTGTTAAGAAGTACACAAGTTACACCAGGTTTCCGTGGCAAGAGTTAGCCTCATGACTGAAATGGTAACAGTCTCGACTCTCGCAGCACAGCAGCGTCAACAATGACTTTCCTGGTAAATCTTAAGCAGCTTGACCTGGACGGTCTGGGCAACACGCCACAATCTCAACTTACTCCCTTCAGCACAAAAATGATCCAGAGATTCTAGTGTAAAGTAAGTGATAATTCTATCACAGACAACCTTGCTAAAGAGACTTTTATGAAGAAATAAACTAAACACAAGCCTTTCTAGTAAATAATTAGATGTCTACGTTGGACAGTAAATATGTAACCTCAACTATTTCCTTAATTTGGAAAAGTGCTGAAGATTGCACTAAATACAATTTACCAGGTGGGAGAAAGAAGGCTGTGATAACCTTGGCTTGTGTTAGTATGCACATGTTTGTTTCTGCACTGGCACCGGGCAGGGGGAGAGAGGGGAGGGGTGGGAGGGCCAGGAAGAGTTTTACAAAGGAGGGAACATTAAAGTTAGGTATTAACAAATACAGGACAAGCACCTTGTGAAGAATGCTTTAGAATTTGAATAGAGTCCTGTAAAATGTCCAATAGTATTAGATACCTCTCTACAATGTTCCACTTCTAAGTGTTCAACTGACATTATGAAAAAAGTAGTTCATTTCACATGTCTAAAAATGACCATTATAAGCTAACTGGGTAATCTTTCTGGCCTAATTTTGAGAATTATATTAGCATATTAATTTAGGATATTTTAGTGTAACTGCTTTATTTTTTCCCCTTGGAAGTAAGGGCCTGCAGAGATCAGTCCAGAATATCCAGTTCCTACCTCTCACCTCTGACCAGTGAGAGGGGAGATGCCCCTTGCCACAGAGGCTTCAGCTCTGAAGAAAGCAGTATCTTGGGCTACTGCTGAACGAAAGACAGGCAGACCATCCTCCTTATGTAGGGCAAGGTGAATCTGGGGGTGAAGCCAAGCAAGGACAAAAATTCCTCAGAATGTGTGGTGTGAACAGAGCCTGGCATAACTAATTGGACTAATAGGGTCATTTCAGTGGCTCTATTATAGGATTACTCTGGTCTCATGAGTGTGCCCTGAACTACACAAGGCAGTAAACCAGAAGACTACTCAACAGAGAGAGGAACTATTCTTAGACCTTTAAATATAGCATTTTTTTATTACTAATTTTTCAAAATTTTTGAAATATTTCAGGTCAACAGGCAACCATTTGCTGCATACTTTTAGCCCAATGGTTGCTATTGCTATCCAAACTATTAACAAGATTTAATACCACATATATATGACACATTTCTTGTTATTTAAGTACGTTATAAAATATTTTAAAATACATTCTTTAAATATTTTAAAATATTTTCAGTTTTTCATAGTCTTAAAAGAAATACTTATTTTCTCTAATCTGGTCACTAGGGACACTAGGTTCCATTTTATGGGTTTCTCTATAAGAATGTCAGTTTGTCATAAGATTTATCACTCACTCCTTCATTTAACTACTATTCGGGTACCGATCATGAGCCAGACACTGTCAATACAAAGATGAATAGACAGGCTGAATACCTAATTAAGTGCAAGACACAAGAACATAAGCAGGGACTTCCCTGGTGGTCCAGTGGTAAGGAATCCGCCTTCCAATGCAGGGGACAGGGGTTCGATCCCTGATCAGGGAGCTAAGATCCCACACGCCACGTGGCAACTAAGCCCGCGCGCCACAACTACTGAGCTCACGCACCTCAACTACAGAGCCTGCCTGCTGCAAACTACAGAGCCCACGTGTTTTGGAGCCTCAGCATCACAACTACAGAGCTCACGTGCTCTGGAGCCCATGCGCCATGACTAGAGAAGAGAAAACCCGCACGCCACAACTAGAGAGAAGGCCACGTACCTCAACGAAGAGCCCTTGTGCTGCAACGAAAGATCCCGCATGCCTCAACAAAGATCCTGCAGCCAAAGACCCGACTCAGCCAAAGATAAATAAGTAAATAATAACTAAATCTTTAAAAAAAAAGAACATAAGCAAATAATTCAAAATATAGTGAAAAGTGGGCTAATTGAGGATAAAATGAGACACATATACAAAGTGTGTAGTGTGTAGTAAGCTCTCAAAACAGGGTATCATATACAATAAATTACTGACAAGACAATCCCTACCAGTATATAACAATCCAAATGAAACAATGAATTTCCGCCTATAGATTCAATCACCAAATATTTACTCAGTGCCTACTTTGTGCTAGGCTGTGCTAAGCACATGGTGAACATCAATGACAAAACAAAGATACCAGCCTCCTTGGAGCTTATATTCTAACAGGAGAGACAGACACTAAACAATATTTAATGGATAAGTAAATTATATGATCGGTTAGAAGGGAATAAGTGTTAAAGAAAAAGGAAAAAGGAGAGGTGGGTAAGGGGAATAGGGGAGGGGTAAGGAGGGCTGTAATTTTAATTAGGATGGTCAAGGTATACCTCTATTGAGATGATACTGGAGAAAATACTTAAAGGAGTTCAGGAAGTTAGCCATACATATAGCTGGGGGCAGAACACTGTAGGTAGAAAAACAGCCAATGCAAAGACTGAAAGGCAGGAGCATGCTGGGCTAGAACGGAAAAAGTGAAAGAGAGAGGAGCAGGAAATGAGATCAGAAAGGTAAGGAGAGGACAGTTCTCCTATGGCCATTGTCTAAGTAAAGCCAAATCTCAAAATAAAAACATTTAGTCCATTTATTCATCCAATAACTTTATTGAGTATTATGTATGTTCAAGGCAATTTGTGAGGTGCTACAGGGTAAAAAAGATGATTAACTCAGAATCTTTACCCTAATGAAGTTTTAAAATATTCCCACATAGGGTATGACTTACATCAAACTTTTTCTAGTAGAAACTAAAGTCAAGGTCATGAGGAAGGGGGAGTGTAAAGAAGGAAGGCATGTATATGGAGATGAGCACAGTTATTTTAGAATTAGAATGGAACCTCCTCAGAAACTCTCCTACTTAAACTACCTTAGGTGAGATGCTCCATTAGTGAACAATAACTTGCAATAGAGAAGGACCTTCAAAGGCTCCCCTGAAGATTAATTTGTTCATCACTTTAATCCTTTTTGAAGAAAGCTGCTTATTTAGATCTTTTTCCAAAAATTACTATTTAAACCCATGTAAGAAGGACCTAACAAATATCAATAATTTAATTAGCAATTAAAAAAATGTGAAAATCTAAATAGAAATTTTTTAAAAATGAAAACTGCTTATCATAAATTTCATATTGTATTTCCTAAAGAACAAAACACAAGTGTGTTTTATGATCTATAGATCTTTATTAAAAGGTTAGGTGCATTATTATTGAATTGCATCATTTCTCCTAAATAATGAATGCACGTACCACAGATATAAAGTAAACATACCACAGACCATTCGGTGGAGGGAGGGAAAGAAAAGAAGGAAAGATTAGTCAAGGGATATTAAATGCTTCTGGCAGGTTTTAAATTCTCCTTATATGTTTAATTAGCTTCATTTGAGCTAAAAGTAGGGGAAAAACCATTTTGGCGTCAAGAACAAATACCACTGCATTACTGAAAATTGGAACATTACAGTTATCAGAATGGGTCAGAAACATCTAATTCCTTTAAAGCGCCAAAATTTTGAAGTGGTTTATAATATTTGACAAAAAAAATCATGTTATATAACATAAATGTAAAAGAATTTATATAAACAATTTGTAAAAAAATTAAGGTTCTCATTGCAATAATAAATTGTATTTAATAAAGAAAATGTATAAAATAGTTCTCAAACTTCAAACTTCAATGTGGTCTATAACTGAACCTCTAAGTATCTGACTTTTATTACCAAGGATGTATTAATAGTTGTAAAAGAACCCTTGGATTCCCCATCAAAAAATATATTTGCCCTTCCTTATACTTCTATAATGCAACACATGAAATGCTTCAAAATATTTACTACAATCCACCTAATATCCGAGTTGCTTATGAATATTTCAGCCTCCCTGCTAGATTGTGAGTGAGCCCCTGGAGAATAGGGATTCTGGCTTTTCCATCTCTATATCTCACAAAGGGCTAGACCAAGCATGATGTTTTATAAATTGTGCTCAACTGAATCGAAATGTGAAGAGATCATTCCAAGCTGTGCCACTCTACAGGATAGATATTTTCCAGTTTCAAGACACATTTAATATCTTGATATGCTATCCTGGCTAATTTCATGTGCCTCGAGTACAAATTATATGTTTTATTCTCCGCCCATATTTTATCTTTAACATCTACCACTTGGGACATGAAACAAAATCAATGAAGATGTGCTAACAGAATGCAACCTATAACTGACACTGTACTTTTATCATACTATTAGTTATTTCAGTTATCTGGAAAATGCCAAAAGAAATTTTTTTAAACTTCTTTATTGGAGTATAATTGCTTTACAATGGTGTGTTAGTTTCTGCTTTACAACAAAGTGAATCAGCTATACATATACATATATCCCCATACCTCCTCCCTCTTGCTTCTCCCTCCCACCCTCCCTATCTCACCCCCCTAGGTGGTCACAAAGTACTGAGCTGATCTCCCTGTGCTATGTGGCTGCATTCCACTAGCTCTCTATTTTACATTTGGTATTGTATATATGTCAACGCTACTCTCTCACTTCGTCCCAGCTTACCCTTCCCCCTCCCCGTGTCCTCAAGTCTACTATCTATCTCTGAGTCTTTATTCCTGTCCTGCCCCTAGGTTTTTCAGAACCTTTTTTTTTTTTTTTTTAGATTCCATATATATGTGTTAGCATACAGTATTTGTTTTTCTCTTTCTGACTTACATCACTCTGTATGACAGACTCTAGGTCCATCCACCTCACTACAAATAACTCAATTTCATTTCTTATTATGGCCGAGTAATATTCCATTGTATATATGTGCCACAGCTTCTTTATCCATTCATCTGTCGATGGACACAGGTTGCTTCCATGTCCTGGCTATTGTAAATAGAGCTGCAATGAACATTGTGGCACATGACGATTTTTAAATTATGGTTTTCTCAGGGTATATGCCCAGTAGTGGGATTGCTGGGTCGTATGGTAGTTCTATTTTTAGTTTTTAAAGAACCTCCATACTGTTCTCCATAGTGGCTGTATCAATTTACATTCCCACCAACACTGCAGGAGGGTTTCTTGCGGTGATTTATGTCATAGAGTGTTCTGCCTATGTTTTTCCTCTAAGAGTTTTATAGTGTCCGGTCTTACATTTAGGTCTTTAATCCATTTTGAGTTTATGTTTGTGTATAGTGTTAGGGAGTGTTCTAATTTCATTCTTTTACATGTAGCTGTCCAGTTTTCCCAGCACCACTTATTGAAGAGACTGTCTTTTCTCCACTGTATACTCTTGCCTCCTTTATCAAAGATAAGGTGACCATATGTGCGTGGGTTTATCTCTGGGCTTTCTATCTTGTTCCATTGTTCTATATTTCTGTTATAGTGCCAGTAACATACTGCCTTGATTACTGTAGCTTTGTAGTATAGTCCGAAGTCAGGGAGCCTGATTCCTCCAGCTCCGTTTTTCTTTCTCAAGATTGCTTTGGCTATTCGGGGTCTTTTGTGTTTCCATATGAATTGTGAATTTTTTTGTTCTAGTTCTGGGAAAAATGCCATTGGTAATTTGATAGGGATTGCAGTGAATCTATAGATTGCTTTGGGTAGTGTAGTCATTTTCACAATGTTGAGTCTTCCAATCCAAGAACATGGTATATCTCTCCATCTGTTTGTATCATCTTTAATTTCTTTCATCAGTGTCTTATAGTTTTCTGCCTACAGGTCTTTTGTCTCCTTAGGTAGGTTTATTCCTAGGTATTTTATTCTTTTTGTTGCAATGGTAAATGAGAGTGTTTCCTTAATTTCTCTTTCAGATTTTTCATCATTAGTGTATAGGAATGCAAGAGAATTCTGTGCATTAATTTTGTATCTTGCTACTTTACCAAATTCATTGATTAGCTCTAGTAGTTTTCTGGTAGCATCTTTAGGATTCTCTGTGTATAGGATCATGTCGTCTGCAAATAATGATAGCTTTACTTCTTTTCTGATTTGTATTCCTTTTATTTCTTTTTCTTTTCTGACTGCTGTGGATAAAACATCCAATACTATGTTGAATAACAGTGGTGAGAGTGGACAAACCTGTCTTCTTCCTGATCTTAGAGGAAATGGTTTCAGTTTTTCACAGTTGAGAACGATGTTGGCTGTGGGTTTGTCATATCTGGCCTTTATTATGTTGAGGTAGGTTCCCTCTTTGACTACTTCCTGGAGAGTTTTTATCATAAATGGGTGTTGAATTTTGTCAAAAGCTTTTTCTGCATCTATTGAGATGATCATATGGTTTTTCTCCTTCAGTCTGTTAATATATTTTATCACATTGATTGATTTGCATATATTGAAGAATCCTTGCATTCCTATAAACCCACTTGGTCATGGTATATGATCCTTTTAATATGCTGTTGGATTCTGTTTGCTAGTATTTTGTTGAGGATTTTTGCATCTATGTTCATCAATGGTATTGGCTTGTAGTTTTCTTTCTTTGTGACATCTTTGTTTGGTTTTGGAATCAGGGTGATGGTGGCCTCGTACAATGAGTTTGGCGGTGTTCCTCCCTCTGCTATATTTTGGAAGGGCTTGAGAAGGAGAGGTGTTAGCTCTTCTCTAAATGTTTGATAGAATTTGCCTGTGAAGCCATCTGGTCCTGGCTTCTGTTGATTGGAAGATTTTTAATCACAGTCTCAATTTCAGTGCCTGTGATTGGTCTGTTTATATTTTCTAATTCTTCCTGGTTCAGTCTTGGAAGGTTGTACTTTTCTAAGAATTGAACCATTTCTTCCAGGTTGTCCATTTTATTGGCATATAGTTGCTTGTAGTAATCTCTTATGATCTTTTGTATTCCTGCAGTGTCAGTTGTTACGTCTCCTTTTTCACTTCTACTTCTGTTGATATGAGTCTTCTCCCTTTTTTTCTTGATGAGTCTGGCTAATGGTTTATCTTCTCAAAGATCCAGCTTTTAGTTTCATTGATCTTTGCTATAGTTTTCTTCATTTCTTTTTCATTTATTTCTGATCTGATCTTTATGATTTCTTTCCTTCTGCTAGCTTTGGGGTCTTTTTGTTCTTCTTTCTCTAATTGCTTTAGGTGTAAGTTTAGGTTGTTTATTTGAGATGTTTCTGGTTTCTTGAGGTAGGATTGTATTGCTATAAACTTCCCTCTTAGAACTGCTTTTGCTGCATCCCATAGGTTTTGGGTCACCGTGTTTTCATTGTCATTTGTTTCTAGGTATTTTTTGTTTTCCTCTTGATTCCTTCAGTGAACTCTTGGTTATTTAGTAATTGTTTAGCCTCCATGTGTTTGTATTTTTTACAGATTTTTTCCTGTAATTGATATCTAATCTCACAGCATTGTGGTCAGAAAAGATACTTGATATGATTTCAATTTTCTTAAATTTACCAAGGCCTGATTTGTGATCCAAGATATGATCTATCCTGGAGAATGTTCCATGAGCACTTGAGAAGAAAGTGTATTCTGTTGTTTTTGGATGGAATGTCCTGTTAATATCAGTTAAGTTCATCTTGCTTAATGTATCATTTAAAGGTTGTGTTTCCTTATTTATTTTCATTTTGGATGACCTGTCCATTGGTGAAAGTGGGGTGTTAACGTCCCCTACTATGATTGTGTTACTGTCTATTTCCCCTTTTATGGCTGTTAGCATTTGCCTTATGTATTGAGGTGCTCCTATGTTCCAAAGGAAAGTTTTAAAAGTAAAGGGAATTATGCAAACAATTAGACCACTTAGGGGCTAACATCTCTATTTAATCCAGTCATTTAGTCATTACTTCCTAGATTTACCACCTAAGTTTACCATCTAGAGAACAACATCTTCTTAATAATATAACATCCAGAACTGGAGGGAATTCAAACCTGGTCTCAATCTGCTTTGGCAAATGAAAGAACACAACTGACTACAATGATGTGTAGGTAAAGAAATAAACATTTATTGAGGGGTTACTAGTTGCTAAACAGTAGGCAGGTGGTCTTTATACAATTTGTGGGATCAAATATGGGGTAAAATGTAAGAAAAAGAATGAACCTACACATCACCTCTACTAGGGCTATCCCATAAGACCACATAGTCTACACACTGTACAGCTCTAGGTGGTGCCAGGTAATAATTACATCCCCTTAGAGTTGTGCAATGAGGCAGCCTTGTCTCATATCATATTTCATCCATCTACGATACCATCAGTTCTAAAAGGTACCACTGTTTTATGTACGATTAAGAGGGAAAAAATGTTGCCAAATAATCCATGATATGCCAATAATTTTTAAGATGCATCCCAAATTCAGAGATGTTAATACGTGATAAAAGGTTTTAAAATCAATGAAAAAGATGATAATCCAAGCAATCTTCAATTGACTGAGCTATATATGCACAAATAATAGCCTTTCTTTGATGGCATAATTATATAAGCACTCTGAACAAGAATTCTGAGGGAATTTTTTTCACTCTCCTGTGTGAAAATGAAACAAAGAACATTAGGAGTGAATGAAGTATAGTTAACATCATAATTCAAATATAATGCACCAAGATTTTTAAATTTATATTCTTCCTCTTAGATCTTAAAATCGACTATGTTAGGAATACTGTTTTCAACTAACTTCTAGGTTTAAATCTAAATTACTTAATGATCACTTACCCCTTCCCCTGCCTAAGAATCTACACACAAACACACACATCCTTTTCTGCTTCCCCAACCCCCTCAACTCTATCAGCTACTGATACAAAGGCCAGAGAAGCCACTTCCAAATATGAATAGAGGGGGAAAACCTGGTTATAATATGAACATTTCAATAACTAGAATGGTAAATAGAAAGCCAAAGTTCCAATACAAGCTTTGTCACTAATAATAGTACAATCTAGAGCAAAGTATATAATCTCTCTTAATCTCGGTTTTCTCATCTATATTTAACAATAAACTAGTTAGACTTGGTATGTCTCTAAAAACTACCTAACAAGTTTCAAATATTACCTTTCGGCAACATAATCTGGTAGAATCCTTGTCCTATAAGTAATGTTCTTCCTAAATGTACTCGTTATATAAAACAGTAAACAAATGTAGGCTAAATGGTTTGTAAACACTCCTTTTAATATGGAAAGAATATGCCTCACTGTCAAAAATTTAGAACAGTAACACTGCAAAAAAACTGAGTTCCTCTTCTCGATAATAGGACTAAAACAGATTTTGGTTTGTGTACCAGATTTACTTAATTTAGCAGTGTAAAATCCGAATTCTAATGTTAAACTTTTATATAATGATTCAAAGATTTAAAAAAAAAATTTATTAATCCATTACATAGTTCTGGAAATTACTGGAATTATTATAATCACTCTGGTAGAAACAAGAAACTTTGGCCCAGAATATTTAAAAGATTTTCTAAATAAAAAATAGTGACTGTTAATAAATGGCCAATTATCTTAGAATTTTAAAATATAATAGTATCCTGAATGATAAGAGTCCTATAATCTTTCTCCTAATCACCTCCTGAGGAAGAGAGGATTTTTCTAAAATTTCACAGAGAAATACCAAATTGGACACACAGTAAGCTAAGCTAAAGATTTTAGGAAAACAAATTCAGGTATAAGAACCATTTTTAAGACAAACAGAAATTAGTAAAGTCTTGGTAGATGACCATTAAGATTAATATTCAAGGTTAATTTTATCTTTGTTTTCAAGGGTTCCCTAAATAAATAACTGATTAAATTTATAATCTATTATTTTTCAAGAAACATAATCAAGGCTTTCCTTTAGTATTAAATTAATGAAAATCACACTGAGAATAAAGTTTACATGGGTATGAAGAAATTGATACATAGGGTATTTTAATTTCATGCTCCAAACAAGTAAATCTAAACATGCAATTTTATACTTTACAAATGCACATATATAATTCAAATTGAAATGAGAGAAGCCTAAAATAGATATATTC
Organism: Eschrichtius robustus; assembly: GCF_028021215.1. Lineage (NCBI taxonomy): Eukaryota > Metazoa > Chordata > Mammalia > Artiodactyla > Eschrichtiidae > Eschrichtius > Eschrichtius robustus. The sequence goes on from NC_090825.1 coordinate 75,370,139, forward strand.
AAGTCACTCAGTAAACACGTTACATTGCTCAGCTATGTTACACATGAGAGATACATACAGAAGTGCTTAGATCCATTGACAAAGCCAGAGTGTTCATAAGTGAATACTGGGACTGGCTAAAACGCCAAAGGGAGGTGAGCAACAGCTGACTGGTTTTAAACAGGCAAACTTACCTAAAGACAAGCTGAAATCAGGATAGGGATAAAAAATAGATCACCGTCAGTAAATAAAGCACTTTTGAGTCAACTATACAAGCTGATTCAGGCTATCCCTCATCCTCACCTGCAATAACTCTAAACTCCTTTGCTGTCACACAACTCACACATCGCAGATGGGCAGTTTGGGACTTAGACAAAAATAATGTGTAAGGCGGAGTCAAGATGGCGTACTAGGAGGACGGGGAATTCACATCTCCTCACAACTAGGGCACCTACCACGGACACCTAAGGGGACGGGAAGAACCCCAGCAACCGGGTAGGACGTGGGGCGTGGGGGCAGTGAAGGGGGAGGACAAGTGGAGGCAGGATGGAACTGGTGCCCATGAGGGGTGGCTGAGGGAGGGGAAGGGATTCCACGCCTGAAGGGGGAAACTGGGGGACCACTGGGCAGACAGAGGATCGAAAGGGAGTGTGGCCAGGTTTCCCCTGCCCACTTGGACCCTCAGGAACCTGTTGAGATCCCAGGCCTGATCCTCTGCTCACCGAGGCCCCCTCCAGCCACACGGGTCCTGAGGGAGTGGGAGGGAGGGGAGGGGGAGCAAAAGTAAAGGCCAGACCTCCGAAACGGGCACCCCTGAGGGGTGGCTGGGGAAAGGGAGGAGTTTCTACACCCAGTGGGACCTACCCATGGTTAGGGGTCCAGCGGTGACAGGGGAGACCCTGGGGGAGACGGTGGGGGAGGGGGCGCGAAGGAACTGAAGGGAAAGTGGCCAGTGCTTATCCTGTCCACTTAAGCACCGGGGAGCTCGTTGGGCTCCCGGGCCTAATCCTCTGCCCTCAGAGCCTCCCTGCTGCCGCACAGAGCCCAAGCCCCGCCCCTACACCCCCACCCAGGGCCCTACCTCTACACTAGGAGACCCCCTCCAATGCACTGGGCCTAAACCCTACCCACACACCCTCACTCAGGGCCTTACCTCCAAACTCCAGAACCCCACACTCCAGAGGCCCTCCTTTCCACCTGCTGCCTTTCCCCTTCCACGCAGGTCATAAGCATAGGCCCTGTCCAATGCTTGAACGTCGCCCTGCCTAGGCCGCACCCCAAGGGCTTCTGCTGGATGCGTGGGTGCTGAGCCTAGGCCCCGCCCCACGCTCAAATGTCACCCCCCCACCCACCTAGGTCCCGTCCAACCCTAAACCCCACCCCTGCCTAAGTTCCGCCCCCTGCCTAAACTCCACCCCCATAGCTAAGGCTTTTTTTTTTTTTTTTCTTTTCGTTTTTCCTCTTTTAGATTGGGGTTCTGTTTTACCTTGTTGATTCATTGTTGTTGATTCTTTTACATTTTTATTTTTCCTAATAAATCTTTTATTTTTCTAATTTTGTTTAATTCTTTATACTTTGCTATTGTTCTCTCCTTTTGGTTTGTTCCCCCCCCCGCTGCTTTTTTTTCTGTTGTGGTTTTATTTTACCTTGTTGAACTTGTTTCAATTATAGTTTTATTTTTCCTAATAGAATTTTTATCTTTCTAATTTTATTCTCTTTTTATTCTTTGATATTGTACTGCTTCCTTCCTTCCTTCCTTCCTTCGTCCCTCCCTCCCTCCCTCCCTTCCTTCTTAACCGCATCACAAAGCTTGCGGGATATTGGCTCCCAGGCCAGAAGTTGGGCCAGAGCTCCTGTGATGGGAGCTCTGAGTACAAACTGCTGGACTAAAAGAGAATCTCAGACCTCAGGGAATATCAATCAGAGTGAGACCTCCCAGACGTCATCTCAGCACCAAGACCAGGTTCTATCCAACTGCTTGCAAACTCCAGTGCTGGCCATCTCAGGTCAAACAAGCAGTAAGACAGGAATACAGCACCACCCATCAAAAAAAAAAAGAAATGACAAAAAAAAATTTTACAGATGAAGGAGCAAGGTAAAAACCTACAAGACCAAATAAATGAAGACGAAATAGGCAACCCACCTGAAAAAGAATTCAGAGTAATGACAGTAAAGATGATCCAAAAATCTTGTAAAGAGAATAGAGAAAATACAAGAAACATATAACAAGGATCTAGAAGAACTAAAGAGCATACAAACACTGATGAACACCACAATTACTGAAATTAAAAATACTCTGGAAGGAATCAATAACAGAATAACTGAGGCAGAAAAACGGATAAGTGAGCTGGAAGATAAAATGGTGGAAATAACTGCCAGGGAGCAGAATAAAGAAAAAAGAATGAAAAGAATCAAGGACAGTTTCAGAGACCTCTGGGACAACATTAAACGCACCAACATTTGAATTATAGGGGTCCCAGAAGAAGAAGAGAAAAACAAGGGGAATGAGAAAATATTCGAAGAGATTATAGTTGAAAACTTCCCTAATATGGGAAAGGAAAGAGTTAATCAAGTCCAGGAAGAGCAGAGAGTCCCATACAGGATAAATCCAAGGAGAAACACGCCAAGACACATATTAATCAAACTATCAAAAATTAAATACGGAGAAAAAATATTAAAAGCAGCAAGGGAAAAGCAACAAATAACATACAAGAGAATCCCCATAAGGTTAACAGCTGATCTTTCAGCAGAAACTCTGCAGGCCAGAAGGGAGTGGCAGGACATATTTAAACTGATGAAAGGGAAAACCCTACAACCAAGATTACTCTACCCAGCAAGGATCTCATTCAGACTTGATAGAGAAATTTAAACCTTTAGAGATAATGAAAAGTTAAGAGAATTCAGCACCACCAAACCAGCTTTAAAACAAATGCTAAAGGAACTTCTCTAGGCAGGAAACACAAGAGAAGGAAAAGACCTACAAAAACAAACCAAAACAATTAAGAAAATGGTAATAGGAACATACATATTGATAATTACCTTAAATGTAAATGAATTAAATCCTCCAACCAAAAGACCAGACTCACTCAATGGTTACAAAAACAAGACCTGTACATATGCTATCTACAAGAGATCGACTTCAGACCTAGGGACACACACAGACTGAAAGTGAGGGGATGGAAAAAGATATTCCATGAAAATGGAAATGAAAAGAAAGCTGAAGTAGCATTCTCATATCAGACAAAATAGACTTTAAAATAAAGACTATTACAAAAGACAAAGAAGGACACTACATAATGATAAAGGGATCAAACCAAGAAGAAGATATAACATTGTAAATACTTATGCATCCAACATAGGAGTACCTCAATATATAAGGCAAATGCTAACAGCCATAAAAGGGGAAATTGACAGTAACACAATCATAGTAGAGGACTTTAACATCACACTTTCACCAATGGACAGGTCATCCAAAATGAAAATAAATAAGGAAACACAACCTTTAAATGACACATTAAACAAGATGGACTTAATTGATATTTACAGGACATTCCATCCAAAAACAACAGAATACACTTTCTTCTCAAGTGCTCATGGAACATTCTCCAAGGTAGATCATATCTTGGGTCACAAATCAAGCCTTGGTAAATTTAAGAAAATTGAAATCATATCAAGTATCTTTTCCGACCACAAAGCTATGAGATTAGATAACAATTATAGGAAAAATCTGTAAAAAATACAAACACATGGAGGCTAAACAATACACTACTAAATAACCAAGAGTTCACTGAAGGAATCAAGAGGAAAACAAAAACTACCTAGAAACAAATGACAATGAAAACACGATGACCCAAAACCTATGGGATGCAGCAAAAGCAGTTCTAAGAGGGAAGTTTATAGCAATACAATCCTACCTCAAGAAAACAAGAGACATCTCGAATAAACAACCTAACCTTACACCTAAAGCAATTAGAGAAAGAAGAACAAAAAGACCCCAAAATTAGCAGAAGGAAAGAAATCATAAAGATCAGATCAGAAATAAATGAAAAAGAAATGAAGAAAACTATAGCAAAGATCAATGAAAATAAAAGCTGGTTCTTTGAGAAGATAAACAAAACTGATAAACTATTAGCCAGACTCATCAAGAAAAAAAGGGAGAAGACTCAAATCAACAGAATTAGAAATGAAAAAGGAGATGTAACAACTGACACTGCAGGAATACAAAGGATCATAAGAGATTACTACAAGCAGCTATATGCCAATAAAATGGGCAACCTGGAAGAAATGGTTCAATTCTTAGAAAAGTACAACCTTCTGAGACTGAACCAGGAAGAAATAGAAAATATAAACAGACCAATCACAAGCAGTGAAATTGAAACTGTGATTAAAAATTTTCCAACCAACAAAAGCCCAGGACCAGATGGCTTCACAGGTGAATTCTATTAAACATTTAGGAAAAAGCTAACACCTATCCTTCTCAAACTCTTTGAAAATATAGCAGAGGGAGGAACACTCCCAAACTCATTCTACGAGGCACCCATCACTCTGATACCAAAACCAGACAAAGATGTCACCAAAAAAGAAAACTACAGGCCAATATCTCTTATGAACACAGATGCAAAAATCCTCATCAAAATACTAGCAAACAGAATCCAACAGCATATTAAAAGGATCATACACCATGATCAAGTGGGGTTTATCCCAGGGTTGCAAGGATTCTTCAATATATGCAAATCAATGTGATACACCATATTAACAAATTGAAGGATAAGAACAATATGATAACCTCAATAGATGCAGGAAAAGCTTCTGACAAAATTCAATACCCAATTATGATAAAAACTCTGAGAAAGTAGGCATAGAGGGAACTTACCTCAACATAATAAAGGCCATATATGACAAACCCACAGCCACATCGTTCTCAATGGTGAAAAACTGAAACCATTTCCACTAAGGTCAGGAACAAGACAAGATTGATTGCCCACTCTCACCGCCATTATTCAACATAGTTTGGAAGTTTTAGCCACAGAAATCAGAGAAGAAAAAGAAATAAAAGGAATCCAAATTAGAAAAGAAGTAAAACTGTCACTGTTTACAGATGACATGATCCTATACATAAAGAAACCTAAAGATGCTACCAGAAAACTATTAGAGCTAATCAATGAATTTGGTAAAGTAGCAGGATACAAATTAATGCACAGAAATCTCTTGTATTCCTATACACTAATGATGAAAAATATGAAAGAGAAATTCAGGAAACACCCCCATTTACCACTGCAACAAAAAGAATAAAATACCTAGGAATAAACCTACCTAAGGAGACAAAAGACCTGTATGCAGAAAACTATAAGACACTGATGAAAGAAATTAAAGATGATACAAAGAGTTGGAGAGATATACTATGTTCTTGGATTGGAAGAATCAACATTGTGAAAATGACTCTACTACCCAAAGCAATCTACAGATTCAATGCAATCCCTATCAAACTACCAAAGGCATTTTTCACAGAGCTAGAACAAAAAATTGCACAATTGGTATGGAAACACAAAAGACACCGAATCGCCAAAGTAATCTTGAGAAAGAAAAATGGAGCTGGAGGAATTAGGCTCCCTGACTTCAGACTATACTACAAAGATACAGTAATCAAGACAGTATGGTACTGGCACAAAAACAGAAATACAGATCAAGGGAACAGGATAGAAAGCCCAGAGATAACCCCACATACATACGGTCACCTTATCTTTGATAAAGGAGGCAAGAATATACAATGGAGAAAAGACAGTCTCTTCAATAAGTGGTGCTGGGAAAACTGGACAGCTACATGTAAAAGAATGAAATTAGAACACTCCCTAACACCATACACGAAAATAAACTCAAAATGGATTAAAGACCTAAATGTAAGGCCAGACACTATAAAACTCTTAGAGGAAAATATAGGCAGAACACTCTATGACATAAATCACAGCGAGATCCTTTTTGACCCACCTCCTAGAGTAATGGAAATAAAAACAAAAATAAACAAATGGGACCTAATGAAACTTAAAAGCTTTTGCACAGCAAAGGAAACATTAAAAGGAAAAGACAACCCTCAGAGTGGGAGAAAATATTTGCAAACGAAGCAACTGACAAAGGATTAATCTCCAAAATATACAAGCAGCTCATGCAGCTCAATATCAAAAAAATAAACAACCTAATCCAAAAATGGGCAGAAGACCTAAATAGACATTTCTGCAAACAAGATTTACAGATTGCCAACAAACACATGAAAAGATGCTCAACATCACTAATCATTAGAGAAATGCAAATCAAAACTACCATGAGGTATCACGTCACACCAGTCAGAATGGCCATCATCAAAAAATCTACAAACAATATATGCTGGAGAGGATGTGGAGAAAAGGGAACCCTCTTGCACTTTGGTGGGAATATAAATTGAAACAGCCACTATGGAGAACAGTATGGAGGTTTCTTAAAATACTAAAAATAGAACTACCATATGACCCAGCAATCACAATACTGGGCACATACCCAGAGAAAACCATAATTCAAAAAGAGTCATGTACCACAATGTTCACTGCAGCTCTATTTACTATAGCCAGGACATGGAAGCAACCTAAGTGTCCATCGACAGATGAATGGATAAAGAAGATGTGGCATATATATACAATGGAATATTACTCAGCCATAAAAAGAAATGAAATTGAGTTATTTGTAGTGAGGTGGATGGACCTAGAGTCTGTCATACAGAGTGAAGTAAGTCAGAAAGAGAAAAACAAATACCATATGCTAACACATATATACGGAATCTTAAAAAAAAAAATGGTTATGATGAACCTAGGGGCAGGACAGGAATAAAGACACAGATTTAGAGAATGGACTTGAGGACACAGGGAGGGGGAAGGGTAAGCTGGGATGAAGTGAGAGAGTGGTATGGACATATGTACACTACTAAATGTAAAATGATAGCTAGTGGGAAGCAGCTGCATAGCACAGGGAGATCAGCTCAGTGCTTTTCGACCACCTAGGTGGGTGGGATAAGGAGAGTGGGAGGGATATGCAAGAGGGAGGGGATATAGGGATATACATATGCATATAGCTGATTCACTTTGTTATACAGCAGAAACTAACACAACACTGTAAAGCAATTATACTCCAATAAAGATGTTAAAAAAAAAATGTGTAAGGGTGTCTTACTCTCAAGGAGAGAATGTGGGTTGCAAATTCTACACCCAATATATTTAACCATTGTAATCCTTTAAGTACGGTCTTTGAATAAACTGTTGCATGTGGGAAATACTATTCTTATTACAGCAATTGCCTTGCAATCCAAGAAAGATCCATTTATCCTTTCACTCATGTATATATATTTCACATACACACAGAGAAATCTTAGAGAATCAGTTGTAGGAAATGTTCATTATTGGCAATGTAGTATAGTGGGAAAAACAGAGGCTTTGCAGTCAGAAAGACTTGGGCTCAAACCTTGGTTTAGTTACTCTTATTAGATATGTAACTATGAGTAAGTCTATTTACGTTTCTGAGTCTCATTTAAGGATCTGTAAAGTCAGGGTAATACATAAGACAATTATGAGGATTACATGAACAAACAAATGATGACAACTACTTCTAACTATACAAATGGATGCACAAGGGGGGAAGGAGTTGGGGTCAGAAGGTCTTAAATTGCCCCCTTTTCCCAAGAAGGGGGTGGAAGTTGTGAACATGACCAAAGTGATTCATGATCAAAGCCAAATAGAAGCATGGTGAATCCAATTGTATTTTAGACAGTTACTATCAAATGTTTTCTTAGACAAGAAATAAGAGGAACCCAATTTGGAGAGCTAAGAGGAGCATGGCTTCACAAATGGAGAGAGAGTCAATGACATGTGCAAGTGGACTGTAAATCAAGGATATTACATACAATAATTCTAACTAATATTTACTGAGTGAATACTATTTGCAAAATCCAGTACACATGTTGCAAAACACCGGAAACCCAGTTCTTAACTACTCTAGAATCATTCTAATGCAAAGTAAAGTAAACATAAAACAGGAAGACAGCACCAGTAACAGAGAGATAGCACCAGTAAAGAACTAGTAGAATATGGTAATAAAATAGACTCCAGCTGGATAGCAGGGATAAATATTTGAGCTTTCCTGGGAAGCAAGAGGCCACTCATTTTAGGGAAAAGAAGGGAATGAAAGCTGTAGTTGTTAAAACCCCAAATGGGCATGTGATTCTCCAGGGCCTTTTATTTTTGGGGAAGAGCAGTAGAAAACAAATTCTAAATCCTCAAATTCCACTGACCTGGCACTGTGACTTGACATGTTAGTTTCAATGAAGGGGGATGGCACGGGGCGGAGAACAGGTGAAGCAGTCTAGACACAGTGCTCACTGAGTCCAGATGAGAAAAGTTCAAACTGGATAGCACTAAATGCCTTAATAAACCAGTCCTACTCTGTTCTAGTTTCTCTATTTCAGGTTACATAGCTGCTCATAATTGTTCTGGTTTTATACTGCCTAAAACAACAACCTTAAAAAAAGTGGTTCTTATCCTAATCTAAACTGCTTGCTTTTGTTGATTCTACGCTTACTCCAGAAGAGAGATGTAGACCAGTGTTTCTAGAAATGTGGTCAGCAAACCTCTGGGGTTTCCAGAGACCCTTTCAGGGGGTCTGCATAATAATACTAAGACATTATTTGTCTTTTTCACTATGTTGGCATTTGCATTAACAGTTGAAAACAATGGAGAATAAAACTGTTGTGAATTAGCACGGATCACTCTAGCGGTTCTAAACTCTAGTAGTCATTGTATTATTCACTACCATATACTCAGGGGAAAAAAAAGAAAGTTTGCTTAAAGATGTTGATGAAGCAGAAAAACTACTTTTATTAAGTCTCAACCCCTGAGCATATGTCTGTTTAATATTCTGAGTGATGAATAGAAGGAACGCATAAAGCACCTGCAAACCAAATTATGTTATGATGGTTGTCTGGAGAAAAACTAGTTGTGCAATTAATTGAGTTGTGAGCTAAAGCAGCCACTTTTTTAATGGAGTACCATCTTTACTTGTAAGACTGAGAAACAAACTGATTCAGATTTGGGCATTTGGAAGCCATTTTCTCGAAAATGAACAAAGCCTGACAGTTTAAGGAAAACAGCTGACAATATTTGTCGCTAATGATAAAAATTGAACGTTCTTGATAAAATTAAAATTTTGGGCAACTTGTACACTCCTTGATAAGCTTGATAGTTTTTCAATTCTTAAAAGCTTTGTGGATGAGATTGGTAGGAACAGTAATAGATAGGAATTTTTGATACTACATAATAAAATAGGTCAACATTTGGAAGATCTGTATAGCTCAGTGAAACAGTATTTTCCAAATGACCAATACAAGATGTTATAAAGTCATTCATGGGTAAAAGATCCATTCAAAGTACAACAAAGACCAATGGATTTCCATAAAACAGAGTATGCAATGCTCACTGATGTGTTTTAGATTCACACAGCAACTAATCTTTAAGAAACTATTACCTCTTGTTGAATGTTGGCATAGCATCAAAGAAGAATATATATAATTATCTGAAAAACCTTTTAAAACACTCCTTCTTTATACAAATGCATATCTGTGTGAAGCCAAATTTTCTTCATAAATGTCAATAAAGACAATATATCACAAGATGCATGCAGGAATTCAGCTGTCTTTTATTAAGCCAAACATTAAAGAGACTTTTTAAAAATGTCACACATCTCACTATGTGTTTTTTGTTTTGGAAAACATACTTATTTCTCATAAAAATATGTTATTTATGTCATCATATAATGGGTTTATTATTGTTATTTTAAAATAAATATTTAAAAATTTCTCAGGTTTAATTCTTTTTATGGAAAATATCAGTAGATGTAACCCATATAAACAAAAATCCTTTAGTGACCTTAATAATGTTTAAGCATTTGAAAAGGGGTCCTGAGACCAAAAGGTTTGAGAAGCACTGAAGGTAAACTAATTGGGAGAGATGTCATCTGGCCGTAATTCTCTCCATATTTCCTAAGGGAAAGGGAATAAGGAGGGAAGAGAAAGGAAAGGGGATATACTGAATAGTAGGTATCCCACTGGCTGTTTTCATACACATTAATTTACCTCATTCATTCCATACAACAGCCTAATAGCTATGATTATCCCTATTTTACAGATGAAGAAACTGAAACTCAGAGAGGAGAGGTGACTTGCCTAAAGTCACAGCTTATAAGCAAGAGAATTAAGGTTACAGCATGCACCTTTTTGATTCTAAAGTTCTTATTCTTTCCACTACCTTATATTTATGGCAGAATCCCCCCCACTAAAATTCATCAGTGGCCAATCAAAACCCCTAAATGCAGAGCTTTGGTCTTTTCTGTAATTTCTGTTATAAATCTAAATATCTAATTATTTTACTTATTTCTAATTCTTCAATTTGACTTGTTTTTAACCACATCCAAAGAATGCTTGGTAGACTTAAAAATGGCTGTTAGTTGAATTTAGAGAACAATGCACTAATTTTCTGAGTGTTAGTGTTGTTTAGACATAATATACATAGTCTCACAGTTCTTTCAATCTCATGCTAGTCAATATCAAAGGGTAGATTTATATAGTGAAGGGTCTGTCTCTTTTGCTTTGTAGGTTCATGTTAGCAAGCATTTATTCAAATATGCATTCATCAAACATTTATTAAAAAATCTACTGTGTTTACTAGGCTTTGGTAACATGAAACATGAAAATACAAAGATTAATTTCTGATGATTTGAAATAGAATTATGGCCCTTTCAAAGCTTTACAATTTTATGGAAACCTTCTCTGTAATTAGGTTTGATCACAGCTTCTCTTTTAAATGAAAACCTTAAAATGAAGAAACTAACGTATGCTTTAGTGAACATTTAATGAATATTTTAATATTGCTGTATTGAGTTCTTAGAAAATGCAAGTAGTAATAACAATGATCTGCTGCAGGAAGGATGCATTCCAGCTTGCTTTCTACCATGTTAAAGGCACACTGGATGTTAGGAGGAAAGATGAAAATTCATTTCAGGGGGAAATACACTAGGAAGTCTGAATTTAGCCGCAGATCTAAGCCACATTTTCCAGTTGAACTACATCAATTAGCAAAGCTGATGTTTTGATCTCCTTCTGTCTGATTCCTATGCTGTAGTGTTCACTGGGTACCAAACCCAGGAGGGTAAGACAGGGGTATTATTTTTGGTACAAGGTACCAAGAGTTGCAAGGGGATTTTGAAATCGGATTCTTTCTCAATTGATTCTGAACTTGAGAGAAGACAGGATGTTATTTATTGGCCCAGAAGTCCCAAGACTATGTGCCGGATACTATGTTCACTTTATATATATTATTATCATTCCATTTTTCAGACAAAAAACTGAGGCATAAGGAAGTTAACTTGTTTGAGGTGACGCTAGATGAAGTGGAAGAGCTGAGATTCAAGCTCAGGTCTATCTGACTTTGCACTTCTAATCTCATCTCCACACTATCTCTCTGCAAAGGATATGATTCTAAATGTTATTCAGACACTAAAAATAGGAAATAAAAAGAGTTATTATCACAATCTGCCTTCAATGACTACAGGTTTTACGTTTATTTGGAAAAATGTAGATGTCTTAGAATATAGAAAATGTTTAAAATAGTACATCCTTATATTGATTATTCAGTTACTACCTAAGTCTATTCATTTTTCTTTCTAGTTATATTTTAAAAGATTTTGGGCTAAGGAAAAACAAGGAAGAAAGAAAAAATGTAGTGTGATTGGTGTCTTCAGTTTCTGAGGAAAGCAAAATTCAATATGAACAGCAGCAGCCCCTGGTGGTCTAAGGGGAAAAACATAGTGTATCTATAATTATGGGGGTTGAAATATGTTTTTAAAAAGAATATATGTACATATTTAGCCATTTGACTCAGTTCTCAACCCAACACATTAAAAAACAGATGCTTTGAAAAATGATCTGTTGGCAAGATGCTTGTTAAAATTTTATCAGTTGAAATATTAAAATTCATTTTGAATTAATTAACACATTATATAAAAATAAAATGTTTTTGTTTCATCGTTTTACAAAGTACTATACCAGTGGTGATTAACACTGGGAATTTTATGTGTCTTGATGTGTGTTGCTCAAAAAGAAACTAAATTTATAGGATTACCACTAAATTGATGACATTTTCTGTCTTCACTCTTGAATTCAGTTGGCAGATGTTTTTGAGAACAAAAAGTTCCATCTTATTACAAAACATATTAAGCAGGTTTTCCTGCCAGGCATGTCTGACATGATGTTTATTGCCTAGACCAAATCAATCCCCTTAATAAGCCATAATATATGCCAGAAAGTACATTATTTCATAGTTAAGGAAAGTTGCCACATGAAAGACTAAGTATTTTGATCTCTCAAGCTCTGCTCCTAATGTATCAGAAGTGTGCTACATAATCCAATAGTTAGTCACATCTATTTATACTCATTTAGTAAGTAAAATTAAACTATACTTTGCTAATCTTAAAGTTTTAGGCCTGGATTCTACTTTATTTCTGCTGGTGTATACTAGATATTTGGAAAAATTTCACAGGAGATTTTGGCTATTTACTGGATGCCAGAGAAAGAAAAGTCAAATACTTGAATATTCTAGGAAAATAAAATGGTTTCAGAGATTAAACAATCATTGATTGAAATATAAATGAGTGGAATTTGGTTGCTAAATCACTAGACAGAAATGACTTCCAGTGGCATTTGCACGGAAAAGAAGAGGTACAGAGGAGAAGAAAGGATATTTATTGGCCTTCAGCAATATTTTGGACATAGTCCAAGTCAGAGCATCAAAAACAGACTTTTTTTTAAAAAGAAAGCTTCAGTTTATCAGAGCTGGCTGTTTCTGAACAATTGCAAAAATTCACATGAATGCTGAAAAAAATCAGTCAGAAAACTAGACACCAAATATCTTGTGTGTTAAGGAATAAGTTTTTTGATGGATGTCAACAAGTAATCAATCCATAAATATTTGAGTATCTTCAATGTGTAATGCCAGGCTCTGCCAAGATTCCTATTCTCTAAATGTCTCCTCCATATTTGGATTTTTCCTTCTGTGGCCATGTGATCTCCCTTCCCCCTCCACTTCTAGTAGTTTTATTTTTTTTAATATTCTGAGTCTAATCCCTCTACTTTACTTCCTATCACTACAGCCCACAACTAAGTTTCTTAGGGAAGATATATTCAAGCAATTCTAACACAATATTACATAGATCAGCATCAAATCACTTTTGCCTATATTCCACCTACATACTATAAAGTTCTTTTACTGATCTTCTTCCTTAGTCTAAATATTTGTCCTCTTATGCTACAGTTTGATACCAGAATAACCCTCATTCCTATGCTGCAGGTCACATTATCTAGGTATCTCTAGACTAAGGCCTAGTCTTTTTGCTTTGGTCTCCTTCCAGGGGATTGGATCTTAGTGAGTAGATTTAGCATCAGTTCCTGACTTTCTCGCAGGATGCACTGTACTGCCGTAAAAACTGGCTCCTATCTGCTTATTCATAAGGATTGATATGCAATTCCAAAATCTATAAAGCATGCTCAAAGAATTGTAGGGCTAGAGTGGAAAGGCGTGAAAGATAAATTGATAATAATATTATGAGACAAAAGAGATGGCTCAAGATAGAACATGATAAATTCCATACAAGTTAACTAATCATAACAACTCCCAACAGTCTTAGTAAGGAGAGGTCACTGATTATGATGGGTGTGGATGAGTGGGATTTCAGCTGGGCACTACAACATGGATAGAATCTGGATTAAGGGAAAGAACAGAAAAGCAAAGTTACAGATCCCATAAAGCACAAAGTGTATACAGGGTACAGCAAGTACAACAGCCTGGCTGTACTCTTATGAGCAAGTGTGTAAAACAGAAATAGAAATAGGTTGGCATAAATATTTCCATTTTCATCCATAATTTTAGCATCATGATGATATAGCTAAAAAAAGAAAATAGGGTATCTCACTTTTATATATTCAGATGAAAATGTATAGGTCAATCAAGGTATCAAATAAATCATGACAAACCGATTTTTTATCATTAATTTTCAGAATATCTTCTCAGTTACTGGATTGGGTAGGGGAGCCACAATGTAATTTTTCTTCATTTTGGTTTCTTTGAATGTTTCCTCACAGAAGATCACGTAGTACACTTTAATAATGCAAGACATATTAGAAAAAGCAGTAGTAGTTTGGGATTTTAATCCTGGCTCTACCATCTTATTTATCAAATAAAAAATTATTATGAAGGCTCTGTTCTACAAATATTTATTATGGTTCTGTTCTAGGCTCTGGGTTACAGCAATGAAAAAAACAGACTAAGTCCCTGCCCCATGGACCTTACGTTAAGAGCTATGTGACCTCAGGAAATTTACTAAGTATTGACTCTTAGTCTCCTCATCTGTAAAATGGGATCAATATTATTGATCATATTAAATTTTTTAACACATTTTTGACTGGAGATGTATTGCGGCCACAAGCATTAGTTTCTGCAAAAATCCCCTGGTCAATGTGTTAACATTATTATTTATATATTATAAACATACTATAAATAAATTGTTTACTGACATTTACTAGTGTCCATTAAATGATAACTGGTCAAAAATCTATACAATCATCAAACGTAGTTTACTGTATCATATCATGCTTTTATTATAATGGTTTAATTTTAATATTTCAGATACATATTTTATTTTCAACCAGTTAGAACAATGTGGTAAAGAGGAAAGAGAGCAAGAATCTACAGTAATCAGAAGCACTGGTTTTAACACTTAGTTCCATCATTTAGTAGTTATGTGATCCTAGACAAAAATGTACCATCTATGCATCAGTTTCTTTAACTATAAAATAAGGGTGAAATTATTTGATTTACCTAGCTCATGGGGTTGTTCCAAAGAACAGATGATTGATTTCAAAATGTAAATGATTAAGAAGTATATAAATAAATGTTAATTCATCCTCATCACATACATGCTCTGTGTCTGAAAATTACAAATACATATTTGGAGATATGTAGAGGAAAGGAGAGTACTAGAAGTCACTTCTTGAGTGGATCAAAATTACCTAAGGATTAAGGCACCTGACACAAAGTGAACCATTATTCTCTTTCCCACTACAGGCTCATGCCTTACTATCTAGAAGTATGTTTGAAGAGTGTCAGCTTAGCTCTGCTATTTTGCACAATTCTGGAAGATTTTAAGAGAAAGGGTGTTTATTAAGAAAAATAACATTCATAACTAAGACTATCAGGTATAAAGCTGTGTTATCTACATGAGTCTATTTTTGTCTCTTAGTGCTTTCAATAAAAACTTAGACGAATGAAATGGGACAAGAAAAAAAGAGGCAAAAAGACATGGTAAGAAGTAAAAATAGCAGGAGTGTGGAAGAGATAAAACAAAGAAAAAAAGACAAAGGGAAAGGTAGATCTTAATGAAGCAACATAAAAAGATTTTTTTCCCTTGGTATAAGAAAAAAATAGATGCAGAAATAAACAAAACAGATGTGAAAAAAGAATAAAGAAAATGCACACATACAAGAGAACAAAAGAGAAAAATTAAAGCAATAGTGACATGATAAAGAGAAAATAGAAAAGAAATAAAACTTAAAAGACAGATGTCAGAAACAGATGCTTAATCTGTACATACATATCATAGGCAAATAAAAGAAACCGTTCAAGAAGTAAAAAACTTAATACACAAAATCACTTTTTGTTTGCATTTCACATACGAAACTGAATATTGCGAATGATTTGTATATTTCAAAAACTTATACAATTCATTTTTGGAATCCAGATATCAGGGGGAATTTTTTTTTTTAATTCTATCTTAAGATGGTGGTTGACAGACTGGATCATATTAATTAGGAAGCTCAGGACAACCAATAGAGAAGAAGGTGACATCAGGACCCTGATGCAGTCATGGCGAAGAAAGGCAGTAATATAACTACATGAGCAAGCTACTTATGAATTCCAAATCTAATCATTGTTTTTGTTTTTCAAACAATATATTAAATAGTGAGATGCTTTTCAGAAATTTAAATATTGCAATCTGCCTAACTTTTGCGTGACTCATTGTATGACATGCTTTAGGTAGTCTTGATCTGGACATATTTTTGGGGGTCCTGAGAATTTATATGCTGCTTAACTGTCCTAACTTACTCAACAGACTGACCTATAATCAAATGTCTTGAACGTTTGGAGTACAATTCCCAAAAGTGTAGCAATTATGCCATGAACTAGAAGTAAAATAAAGAAAATAACTTAGAAAGCTACATATTTTGCCTCAAAGGTGGTATGAAATATTTTATTAATGAGTTTTAAAGTAAATGTAAAAATAGCTCAAGTTGAATAATCTGAAACTTTATTACTATCTCACAGTATAATCTATAAAACGTTAAATTGTCTATATTTAAATGTTCTGAATTGCTCACTTTTGAAGAACATATCAATTTACTATTTTACTTACCCAATAGCATTTTGGACATACTGTACTAATAAATTATATTTCTAGCACCCATAATAAGGGCTTTGAAAATTGCATGAATCTGTCACATATATATAATGCACAGTGGTATATCAAGCAGAATGTATCAAAGGGCAAATAAAATTGTTTGTTCCCCCTATAGAATTAGAACTCCTTGGGCAGCACTGCTATAACGATCCCATGCTGCTAGCATTACAAAGTGCAAAGGTTCACTGGATAAGAAAAGAGCAAAGGACAGAGTTCCCTCATTACACTATTCCTAAACTATTCTAGCTTAAATATTTATTAAGATATTAATTACTCTTCCTCCCTCCATCAGCCTTCAGAAGTTAAGCTGAGAAACTGTGGATGGATGGTTGCTCATAGGAAAACAATGCATTAAAACTATAACCACCCAAGACAAAGACTGACGTTTGTACAGTGCATTATTAATTGATTTTGAGACTTAAATAAAATATCACACTGAAATAAAAATGTGTTTTGTTACTTTGAATAAAAAACAGAAAACATTTCAAATAACACCCTTGGGAAATAAATCTTTAAAAATTTAAAAATTAACACTTTAAAAAAAATAAACAAAATAATTTAAGAAAATAAATATAAATAAAGAAAAGGAATGTAAAATTGCTTAGAACAGGTCTGAACACATTGAAGATTTTCAATAAATGTTAGTTGCTGTTGTGATTTAAAAAAAAAAGAAAAGGAAATAATGAAGGAAAGTAATGATCTTGTTTATTACTTACTCTGATATACAACTGCATCATTTCTTTTTCCCTTTGGGGGTTACGATACTTCTCGTAGAAATCACGTCGCTTCTTTGTTTCTTTAGAGACTTTATCTTTTCTTTCCCGTTTTTCTGCTGGTTCATCTGAACTATCAGAAGATGACTGTACATGTATCTTCGGCTTTTCTACTTCGATATAGTTTTCATTGGGATTCAGTACTATTACTCCATATCCTTCCTGTTTTGAAAGCAAAAAAGGCAGCATAATTTAATATTAGAAATCATTACAATTCATAAAAACATTCTTAAAATCTCATAGTGATTTAATATAGTTACATATTCACTAAAATATTCCTTTATAATAGATTATAGCTTTAATTTCTCCAACAGAAAGTGATTTAAAATTATTTGCCTGTATTGTGTGTAGAAATAAGCATAGACTGCCTATAAGATCAAAAAGACATAATTGTAACACATTAAAATAATAAAGCTTAAATTAAAAAAGTACTAGATCTCCCAGAACCCCCAAAATGATTCAAATAAATTATCAAATAACAAGTACACTTTCAAACCACATTAATATTTATAATACATATTTTGAGAAAATAACCTCTTTGAAATTGAAGTTTACAATTCCAACCACATTTTGCTGGATTTCTGTTCCTTTACAGTTGCACTTTAATGAGTATTTTTTATTTGTTTGAACTTAAAAAAAGAATAAGCAATTAACAAGGAGTAAACAGCCTACAGATTTACATGTCTTTATTATCAGAAACACAGAATGTCTACCTGTGCATATTGGATTTTTTTCACCTCTCTTCTTTCAGGAAGGCACGCAAATCACAAAACAAAATAATGTCTTACTATAATGTATGCAACCAAGTTTTTAATCCTGAAATTTCTTTTATTTTTCAACTACCATAAAAATTTCTCTTTACTAAGAACTAGTACCAGGAAACAAGTTCCAGAATTTAAAATACAGCTTATTGAGCTATTAAACTTTTTGTAAAGTTTTAAAAACATGTTTTCCTGTCTGACTTAATTCTAGCAAGGCAAACCTTTCTATGGTTATAATTAAGGAAACTTTTGGCATTTATATTGTAACTGATGGAATAATCGAACCATGAGAAAATAGAGAAGGATAAACAATTACCACTGACAAGCCACACAAATTTTTGAAGTTATTTATATCTTGTCTTTTCTATTCAATTCTGTACTGTGGGTGTCCCTATTTTGTCTGGTAAAATCTTGTAAGGTCATACTTAAAACATGTGTTATATTATGTTTAAAAAATAACAGCTCTTAAAAATAAAGCTTAAAAAATTCTCATCCTTACTAAAAAAAAAAAAAAAAAAAAAAGTACATACTCTTCCCAAAACTGTAACTGTAGAATCTTCTACATCAAGTTTAAATTTAATTGTTTTTTGCCAAACCAAACATATGATAATTAAAAAAAAAAACTGAGAGCAGTAATACAAGCCAATATTAGCATAGACTCAATTATCCTTATTTTTAAATATGCTACATTGCTACACATTGTTGGCTTTTTTAATAGTTGATTCCAGAAACTACATACAAACTTCATTGGGATTGTTTCAGTTTCCCCCCTAATCAGTTGATATTATTGTTTAAAACCATGATATGGTTTGGAGATTTTCAAGATCATTGAAGTTCTGATTTTAGTGATAGGGCTGTTAATTAAGATATAGTTGTCTTACACATATGAAAACTATATAATAATATATACCAAACTGATTAACAGAATACCACATATTCCTCAATATGTGTTTAAATAAAACCTTTCATACCTTGTTCATGAAAGGCTTATAAAACACTTTACAAATTTTTTAATTTAAATGTTCATTAACAAAACACAAGACAAGATCTTTTTTTTAAGTTTCTTAGCTGGTAAGTCAAAGTTTTACCAACAAAAGATATTTTATTTGGTTCTGCTTTATTCTAATCTGTATAGCTATTCAAAAGTCTTGTAATTCATTGTGATCACTGTCAGGTAGACATATTGTCACTCGGTGATTTTCTACAGTTGGACACGCTTGACTAGTTATTAAAATCACATTTGAAGGAAGTTCCTACCCCTCTTCCTTGTGCCTCTTACAACTTTTCACGCCCTTCTCAAATTTCAGCTACAACTTCTCCTCCCACCAAAAGTAAGTTAAAGAACACTGTTGCACTCTGCTAAACAGGCTGAAATAGAGGCATTCAGTACACTGCCTCTGGTGTAAGGAACATAGTCAGAAAAGGTCACCATAGGCCAAAAAGAAAATTGCCTCCTTACTAGATTCTGTACCGTGAGTAAGCGGTCTCCTGTCATGTTTCTTCCCTGCCTTCTCTCAGTGAAGTGAACTTTACACACACACACACACACACATACACACACACACAGCCTTTCATTCTTACAAGAGTTAGGGTTAGCAAGACCAAAACAGAATCTCAGAATTCTTAGAGATGAAAATAGTGATATATTACATTTTAATGATAATATGAAAAATTTCAAACTCAAGGTAACAAAGTGGGACTTTAATAAATTGATAGAACATGAACATCACCTTTGCACAATGAATAAACTCCAAATAAAGGTAAATTCTTTAGACAAAATTTATAGTCACCAAAAATGAGAAAACTATCACCCTAGTTTATAATTTAATCACTAGAAATCATATTTTCATAATGCCAGATTTATTTGAGCAGAAGTTTTTACTTCAATTTTTGCAAATCATAGATTGAGAAATTATTGTGCCTACTTGATTTTAAATGAACTATGAAATTTGATATGCCCCATCTAAATAAGTATAAAAACCACAAACACATAAATCATCAAAGTAGTAGTATTTGTCTAAGTTATCGATTATGTAACTGAAAATTACGTGACTCATTTGTCCAATTTTATAAAGACACAATGTCAATTTTTCACCAAGGCATCAACAGATGAAAAATGATTCTATTTTTAAATCATGACTATATAAATCAATTAAAGAATTTTTATCATATAAATTTCAACAATGAATGCTTCTCTTTAAACATTTGATTTATTCAGAAAATATTTTATCATTTAGATATTTCATCTGCAAATTTAATTAATGAAATAATAATCAAAAAATATTCAGGAACATTTTCTGTGGAAATGAGAGCTAATTTTAATAAATGTCTCTCTTGCAAATTCAATTACCATTCTGTAAAAAAATTACATTTTTCAAATAAAATTTTCCTGATAATTAATGTAATATTCACAGAGACCATTCATAACCATTTTATGAGGAGGAGAAAGCTGGAGCAACAAAATAAAGTTAACTATCCCACCTAAAGAAATGTAGTAAAACTTCATCTTTTCCTCTTTTTCTCTGCCACATGTAAACATTGTCCAAAAAATCCTTTTACATAATAAAGCTACAAAGAGTTTTGCCATGTTAACATTAATATATGTAAACTAAGGAGTCAAAGTAAATAGTCAGAGTAAACAAAGCAGACCACAAACCAGCAGTTAAATTTAACTGTTTTAAATAGAATGATATCAATTTATATCTTAAAAAAAGAGAATAAACATCACTTTAAAAATCAATTCTTTCTATCCCAAGTAACTCAATCAGTACACACAGAAATAAGTAAGAAGAGATCCTAGTTTAACCTTTAACAAATGTACCCATAAAGTTTTACAAAACTACTCTATAAAACCAGGCGTCAAATATAATATCATAAAAGAACTGTGCACTGCCACTCCAAAGGAGATCTCCATAATTAATGCTTAGAACATTAAACATTTTATATTGAAGTATTTTTAATTTAATTATTCCTTAAGCATGCTAAATTTCTCCTAAGATGAAAAGTTAGGTCATTTCAAATGTACATGGAAAGTTCTGTTATCTTTACCAAGATAAAGTGATCAAACTGATTATCTAACATTCTACAACTAAATAAATAAAACTTCTGGCATCGTTTGTAATGATTCACCCAAATCAATTCCAATATCCAACATTTCAAGAGACAAAGCATACATAAAGTTGTTAATTAACTCTTATGTTTGATCGCACAGTCTAATAGAAGATCAAGGTGATCAAGAGGACAGATATTGGTAAAAGTAAGTTTTATCTCTTTAATTTACCTAATCCTATTTTCTACCCTTTTGTAGCTATAACTATAGTTTCATTATTAAACCTGTGTTTATAAGGTATAAGCCATGGGATCTTAATCAGAAACTCCCAAAATTTTATTGCTTGATGTAGCATTTTATCCATCACAGTGCTTGCTGTGATTTAAACAGAATACAGAGTCCTCTGGGCCTCCTTTACTTTGAAGTCTATAGATGCACTTACTAATAAATAATAGTTCATTTATCATTCAATCAACAAATGATGGCTTAGGTCAGAGGTCTAGAACAGACAGGTGATGCCAAACACAAAGAACCAAAGAGGAAATCTTGCTTAAGAAATTAAATCAGTACAGAAATGTACTTATGGAGAAGATTCTACAAATAGATAAAATTTTAAAATGCCTGGCCAGAAACAGAATGTACTTTTGACCCCAATGAAACCTTGCCAAAACTGAAGATTTATCTAAGTTAATTTGCCTATTAATTACCAATTATAAGGAAATCGGAAAATAGGAGCAAATTCTACATCTTTTCAAATCTCTTGTGGTTGGCTACATAAAAAATCAGCTGAAAGTACTCAGCTCTACATATTAACCTGCCAATACTGCAAAGCCACATGTGACCAAAGAGGTCAGGGGCCAGAGTAGAATCCTTTGACCTACGGAACTATCTGTTTTGGTCTTCAGGCAAGGCTCCGTAAGAGATCATTTTACACAGATTTATCAATCATATTTTTCACGTTCAGCATTCTATCTGCTTGGTTTGAAAGAAGATAGGTGCTCATCCTCAAGGGAATTGAAACCCAAAGTGTCTTATCTATAAACTACATCAACCCATGGTTAAAATGGACAAACCACTGTCCACTCATCTTTTCTGAAAGATGTATGTTGTGTTTCTTCCCATCTTTTTCTCAAGAAGGGTATGTATATGTCACTGTTGCAACATCCTAGGTGCAACAGTGAAATGAGGTCATGACAACCAATCAGAAGTCACTAGTGAAGCGTTAAAGTAAACATAGCTGTTGGAGCTGCAGCTCTGCTTGAAAAATGCCCCCTCCATTATTTCAGCAATTTTCTCAAGACGTGACCTGGGACTGAAACGCCTGAAATGTCACTTGACTCTGTTTTGTGCTTCTTCCCAATTGCATTTAGATAACAGCACCCTGCTAATATTTTGTAAAATGTTTGTCATGACCATGCTTTGACTTGTAGCTCCCTAAATTCTAACGTTGTGTTCCATGGTATAAAAATACCATAATGTGAACCAACATAGATTATCCCAGTAAGTTTCCAACTTCAAATAGCTCATCAAGTTAGTCAGTAAAAGAAAACATGCCACAAAAAGTTTTCGGAGGACCACCTGTTGTCTATTATTTTTACATAGCACTTACTCATAAATCATAACACAGGGTAATTAATCAAGCTGTCAAAGAGAAGGTCAAAGGTTATATGGTAGAGTCAGAAGGTCATGCATGGGCTGATAGAGGTCAGGGTCACACTGCATTCCTCATTATCAAGTTGGGATGAGAGACGGCCCAAGCAAACAAAAGTGAAAGCAGATGGAGAAGAGAGTGGATAAAAAAAAAAAAAAGAAAAGAAAACTTCACAAACAAAAAGAAAAGTGAAAGAAGACTGTCAGCTGCTTTCAAGTAGAGAATAGAAGAGAAAAGAAATACACTGAAACGTGCTCAAAGAAGCTCAAGAACATAAAGAAACTACAGTTTTATTAATTAAATAAGTTGAATATAACTTTTCTTGGTCATTGTATTAGTGCATACTAAGCAATATTAGAAAATATATGTTTGTCATCTCTATACCTTCCCTAGCTAGTGTACCGGGATAAATTAAGGTAAATGCAAAGAGTTCCAAGGATAAAGTACAATTACAAAAAAAACTTATTATAAGAGGGTTTTTTCCCCTTTAATATTGTTTCAGCATTATAACACAGATGCAAATAGTTTTAAGCCATAGGACAGATAATTTTTGAGTATGCTACAAAGATATCCACAAACACAAATGCATCATAAAAGTCCTTTTGAATAACAAAACAGTTATAAAATATTCTATTATTACGCTGGCCTGAATTAGATGCAGAATACTGTGCAAAATTAGCTGTCACCCTTTGCTCAAAATCTTTGTTAATCTCATTTTGAATGTTTGCAGCTTTATCAACACATGCATCAATGTCAGCTCCTTGGTTACTGAACCGCTGTAGTTGGAAGAAGATATAATTAAAATGTTTTGGCACAGAAAAGGTGAAATTGTATCTTCCCTTGTTCCCTTAGGAGTCTGTAAAACATGAAGGATATATTGACAAACACACACCCTTGTCTCCGGTTCTGACATCAGGTCAACCAAGTGCTATTTATTTTAAAACATTCACTTTGCACTTACTCACATTATCACCTGCTCTGTTTCTAACTTTTCCTAGGCTTTAGAACGTTATGTTGCTTAAATATCACAAATTTCTCTTCAAATCATCAATATCTTACTTATCAAAGCATTCCGTAAATGTACAGTAGCATTATAAAAAACATTTACCATTCATTATAAATGGCAGAAATATGATTTAATACTACAGCATTATGAAATATTTTATATTCTTTGCTTCTCATTCTCATAAAAAGACACAAACATACACCCACACATTTATACATTAAACTAAAAGAAGTAACAAGTTACAACTGTTGCCCAGTCAGTGACAGATCAAAATGCCTAAGTGGATACAGGGAACCCTATGGACACACCTCCTTTATTAAATATGTTCCCAAGCCGACTTGAATGGACAAATTTATCTTATGAAATGTACTGTTCTGCATGCTAGCTATGCCTTTATGGTTTAAAGTCTTAAATGTTCTCCTAACTTATTAGCATTATAAAATTGTGTAAATATTGTAGCTATAGATGGTAGGCACATGGTCTTTCAAAATATCACTCTTACCCAATCATATACAATACAAACATATTGTTTTTAAGTTACTCTTAAAACCTGCTTATGAACTGTGGTACATAAATCATTTTATCTTAAAATATGTCACCTTTCTCTTCTATTCCCTCAATTAAAATAGCATGTCTAAAATATTTTTGTTGTTTTTTCAAGAATATATCAGTGCTTTGCTTGTGTTTCCGAAGTCCACTTGCAAGCATGAGGACATAATGAAAGATCCCAAGTATTCACTGAGTCAATCATTCTTTAAACACTGATTTTATACAACAAGTATTTAATAAGCAGCTACTATCTACCAAGCACTATGCTAAGTACAGTGCTATACTTATGGTCACCTTTTAAAATACTTCCACTCAGTAGAAAATTCCAAATCATAATTAAGTACAAATTCCTAAAATGTCTACATGAAGTCATGTTATTCTTCAACAGGAAGAGGAATATGAAAAGAAAAAAAAAAAAGAAAAAAGCATTATAAAATATTTCTAAAACCAATCTAGCTAGACTTTCAAGGATGAGTAATCATAAATAGTAAGCTGTGTTTGTGGTTTGTGTTACGAGTA